>NC_035443.2:120516461-120816461 GCF_002127325.2 Helianthus annuus
CCCAAAGATCAAAAAGTAAAATTATCACAAGGGTAGAAAGATATATTGAGCAAGAACAAAAAGAGAGTTAGAGAGTATTTGAAGAAGATTTTGTCCTCGGATACAATCGTTGAGTCAGATAATAGTTCTGAAGATTCGTTTTACTCAACAAAAAGTTATCCGTCAAGTAAAATGCATTCATCAGATACAAATATGAGAACAGATTAGAGAACAATGGAGAAGAAAGTTATTCATCAAACAGTTTCGATACCAAAACAAATCTGGAAAACTAAAATTTAGGATGAAGTTTCTACCCCAGTGGAAATTTCGAAACTGTTCAATGATAAACGAGATTGTGAATGGATTGTGGTTTCATATGTTAAAAAATTTGGACAGCTTAAATCCGATATGGATTGGGTTCCAATTCTTAACTAATTAAAAGTTCATTTGCATGTGCAAGATAACCAGACTTCAAGCAAACGTTTATTCAGAAGTAGTGGTTGTTCGTGCAGAGATTGAAAAAGATTCCACATAAACAAAATGATAGTCTCGCGTTCTCATTCGTAAAAATTCTTTAAAAGGTTAAAGTAGAAGATTCTTATTTTCGATTTTGAAAAGATGTTTTCAATTTGAAGGGGAGAAATTTTTTTCTCAAAATTGCCAATTTCAAAATTTCTGTCAAATTGAAAACATTCATTTCAAAATCATTTTAGATAGATAATTTTTTTTTTCAAAAAAAAGTAAAAAACAATAGAAAATCTAAAAAAAGTTAAAAACATTGAAAAATGAAAATGAGATTATTTGTGCAAACAGAGGAAATGATAGTAGTTTTGCGAAAAAAAAATACAAACTTAAATAGAAAAAGCCTAGTTTTAGTGGAAAACGCGGTTGAAAGCGTAGTACTTAGTTTTGTTCGTGACTATGTACCTACTCAGTAATCGTTGAATGCTCAAAAGCATAACAACCGGTTAGTTGGTGAATTTTCACAACTTGCTGAAAAAGTCACTGTGATAGTGTATTTTATTTTGCAAAGATTTAAACTTGTTTTATTTCTTTATTTTGTTTAAGCATTAGACATCCTCTGCGTATACAAAAGTGTCGAACTAGATGTTAGTGCCTGAATGTTTCTGCTTTATTTTACTTGGTGTTTTGTTTAAATCTTGGATCACCTCTGTGTATATGAGAATATCGAACTGGTGGTTAAGATCTAAACAATTTCAACTTGTTTTTATTTCTTATTTCGTTTAAACATTGGACTTTCTCTGCATATCGAAAGATCGACCTGATTGTTAATGTTTAAACATTCTGCTTTATTTTCACACATATCACAGTTGTTGAAAGTTTAAAAGCATTACTCGAGTCAGTGTATTACATGATGAGGGGATATGCTAAGATCATGTGGTCCATAAGAATTTGGTGCAAATTAATATACCTTAATGTATTGGTAAGCATTACGAAAGTTTTTAGATTGAGTTTAAGTGGACAACAATACCGACAATCCACGTGAATTGTTTAAACTAAGTGTTTCTTAGATCAACGGTGCAACTGATATGTCTCAGTAAAGCTGATATGATCCTCTAGCACGTTTTCTCACAAAAACAATAAATGTAAATATTACATTTCAGTTTTTTACATTTTTGAATTTTTTATTCAAAATCCAAAAAGATTTTATTTCAAAATCTTCCATTGAAACTGAATGATGTTGAATGTGAGCCAAACAAACGAGATTATTTAGATATTGTTTGTGTGTGGAGCATCATTCAAGGGGGGAGACTACTTGAAGATGTTGATCAGGAATGCAGATCAAGACTGCAGCAACAGCCAATGGGGAGACTGTTAGTACATATGTCTGTCGCCTACGTCTTGATGTAATAAGGCTAGAAGCGTCATATATGAGTTTGTTATGTAAAACCAAGCTCATCCGTACGGAGGAATACATCCGCACGGATGTAGCTCATCCACACTGATTAGCTGGTTAAGTTAGTCCGCACGAATGTGCGTGGTCCGTGCGAATGTACTTGGTCACTAGTCCGTACGAACGTAACCTAGTATATATAGGTGTTCGAATTGAGTGTTCAGAGCTATTGGTGTGGACTTTGAGGCGAAGCGCTGTCAAATTTGTACCAAAACTGTGAATTGCATATAAAACAGAGAAAATTGTGAAATCTTGTGTTTCTACATATTTCTGATGGATTCCGCACATCAAAATTAGGTTAAGATATCGCCGTGACGTAATCGAACGATCCGAAAACTCAGACCTATAAGTGGTATCAAAGCAGGAGGCTGATATCTACTGAAACCAATAAACTGATTCACAAACAAACTTCTGTACTCTTGTTGTCTTTTGGTCATCATCAAGAAACTTCCCAATCATCATCTGGTGATGCAACTGCTAGCTTATTGTTTATTTCAAGATTTTTATTCAAAATTTTATATTGCTCTAACTCTGCTAACAAGTGACAAAACCATTCATTCTATGAGTTGATGTAAAGTTTCTCCCTTACACTTGTAAAAATATCAAACTCCTTTTCGCTCAACTCTGCTTTGCAATCAATCTTTGTTTCCATAATATTTGTCATAAAGAGCTTGCCATAACTTCTTTGATGTTTGATTATTCTTCAAAAGATGCTTCATATCATCGGTTATTAATTGTTGTAATAGCTTGTACATCTTACGTACCCGTTTATAAAGTTTTCTATCTTCGGCTGATAATGAAGAAATAGGATGTGGCATTCCTGTCATTTCATGATGAGGTAGATGATATTCTTCTTCAATAGCTATCCACGATTCCATATCATGTGCTTGAACATAAATTTCAAATCTACCTCTCCATCTTGGCTAGTATTCCATTTTGAGTAACTTTGGTGCTTTGTTACTTATCCCATCATATTACCAAGGTTTAAGTTCTGAACAACAGTAGTGGGTGTATTAGACATGAATTGTAGGATCGTTGTTAGACCCGAATGAGTCGATCAGAAGAGTTGATAATCTGAATCAGAGGCGAAATCAATGAAACGGACGCTCGATGTAATATAAATGTCTCTATTATTGATTCTGATAATATTTACAGCACCTGGAGACAATTCGGCAGCACTTCGTTACCGATACAATGACTATGCCCGTTGTTCCTCTCCAAATGAGCAGAATCATCTATTTATAGAGTTGCTGATTTCGCTTGAAGTGGACAAGGGAGTTTCAAGCGGAATCACCACTAAAACCATGAAAATCAGTTTCTAGCACCTCGGGCACTGATTATCCTATCCTATCTGATTACATGACTCGATACAAGACGAAGTCAATAGACATAATGCACTAACAGACTCCCCCTTGGATATTGACGAAGTCTTCAGTGTTGAATCTCTATCATGACACATCTTCAGTCTTGATCAGTCTTCAAACTCTTTCCAAATTATCTAATATTGTAAGCATCTATCAATCCTTTTCTTTTCTTCACAGGTTCCAATCCTGGCTCTTTCTTTATCAGCTTCTTCAGGCTCCCCCTTTCATCAAGCTTCCGTGCTTTAGGGATCGACACCTCGCTTTCCGGTTACAAGCTCCCCCTTGCTTTGAGCTCGTCTTCAGACTCCCCCTTAGACTATGCTTTCAGGATCGTCGTTTGGACTCTTACCTGCAACACTCATACATTTATGAATAACAACATTTTAAACTTCAAGATATCGTAATCTGGCTCTTTTAAACCTTCTATATCACTCCCCCTATCAACAATCTTTACAGATTTGGCAATGTTAAGCATCGAAAATCCTCACAGTTAATCATCCAAGTCCAAACTAATGACCTTGGAGATATCACAAACTGCTTTTGATTTTTATAAAAATTCCAAGTTTCAAATTAATGAACTTGTTTTATTTTCAGAAACACAATCAGCTTACTTAGATTTTGAAATTCAGCATTTCAGACATCGGTTGTTGAAAATAAAGCAGAATCAAAAATCTTTTTGTATTTTTCTGAAAATATAAAGCAGTAAAGAAATATTTACAAACATATTTACAGACAATATTTTTGATTGAGTATGCGTCAGAGGATTATATCAGTTTTTGACAAGTCACAAGTACCGTTGAGCTTAGTTACACATTAAGAATTAAACAACTCACTTAGATTGTCGATATACTGATCCACTTAAATTTTCACACAAATTTCAACTGATTCAGGATACTAATTAGATGTTTTAAGAACTTAAACTCATTCATGTGTCCCACCTCTTGAATATACTCCCGTATCCAGATCCCAATATTCAGTCTTACAGGTTAATATACCTAGATGATATCTGTAAGAGGTTAGATGCGAAACCGTGAGAGCTCAGGTCCATACTTCCATATACGCAGAGAGATGATGACTTCGACTTTTGGTGTGTCTTCTTTAGAAGATCTTTTTTACAACAGCAATGATTATCAATTTTATTGTTTAATCATTTGTGCTGAGGGATGTGCTATGTTTTAAGCAATGCGAAAAGTATTATTCGGAGACTAGGTCAGAACTTCCATTCAGCAGAAGTCCCGGAATAATACCCCAGATATCACTGAGTATAAAGACCTAGTATCTCAGAAAGAGGGACCTTTCAAACGAGATTTCAGGGGTTACCTATATATCCAAGTAGTGTTCCTAACGAAATAAGCAAGTTTGAATTTAGATTTATATCCCGAAAAAGTTTACTAAATGTATAAAAGCCTATCGGCATATCATCAGTGAGACTGTTTAACGCTATTTCATCATTACATTTCTTTAGCATACTGTAACTGTCTACTGATGTACTATCATTTCCTCTTTTTACACAAAAACTCAATTTTCGAATTTTTTATGTTTTTGGCTTTTTCAAATTTTCTAATGTTTTTTTTATTTTCTGACAATTTTTCTCCCCCTAAAATGCAAAATCATTAAAAGAAAATTTAACAACACGATACTGATAGCTTTGTCTCGCTATCCATTTTCTGGTTAATGTGCTCTGTTTTGCAGAAAATCTAATATAAAGTAACACTTACCCTCATTATTTACAACCCATTGATTTTCGACAGTTGAAAACCGTTTTTCAATCTTGTGAAAGTAATCATGTTTGTTCCGTCGTGAGAGTTTCGGCATATTCAATCAACACATATTTTTGAATTTTCTATTTTTGACAAAAATTAAAAACAAACATATTTTTAACAAACTAAAATCATATTTTTGGTTTTTAATTTTTCAAATTTTTAGGGTTTTTGAAATATGTTTATTTATGTACAGAAAGAAAATAAACTCCCTGTTTCACTCAACACAGGGTCCAGCAGCCTTCTCCTCCTGTCGTTGTGCCAGGCTGCTCGAGTTTCCATTCTCACAGTCTTTGTTTTTGTTGAGCACCTGCACATTCAATTATCTCAATTACTTGAACAATTTAGCCCAGGTCTATTTGACCTTTGGCATTTCAACACAATATGTTTCATTCAATGCTGGAAACTCTTTGTCATCATTCACAATGACTTTTCAACTTTGACTTCAACTTTCTCATCTTTTATCGAAGTCACCTGTTTCTTAACACTCCATGTTTGACCTGTAGAAGTACCTCTTTTGTAAAAATGTGAATCTTTTTGAACACTTTGTTTTTGAACAACAACTTTTGGTTTCCAAAACTGTTTGGGTTTTGTCTTATCAACTGATGTTTTCCAACTTTGTGTTGTTCTCAATCTGGGTGTATGAGAATTCCAGGTCTGTCTTGAATCGAATCTGTTCAAGTTTGATTTCCAATTTTGATTCGAAGCAAACTTGTTTGTGTTGTACCTCCAAGTTTGTTTAGAATCAAATCTGGTTAACCTTTGTCTCACATCCTCAGATTTCTGTTTTTCCACATTTTCAGACTTCTTTTTGTCAACATCCGCAGGTTTCAGATTTGGACACTTTCGTGCAAGATGTCCAATTTGATCACATTTGAAACATGTTCTCTTGGACACATCTTTGACCTGTGGTTGTTGCTTTCTCTTTTGAGCCAAGAACTCGTCATTAAACTGTCGTCTAAATTTTAGTTCTTTCTCTTCTTCTGTCGTTGTTCCATGAACAAAACTCATCTTTGCCTGATAATTAGGCATTTCATTTTTCTTCCAATTCTGTTTCTTCTTATAACCCAACCCAGCCTTCATGTTTTTCCTTTTAAAACCTGGTTTGTTATAAAAAGTTTTGTGACCTTTACCAACAAACTTCGGAATCTCAGATTTTTCAATTTCGACCATTTTGAAAAATTTGTCAATCTTTTCTGAAATCACATTCTGAATTGGGAATACAACATCTAAGAATAATTTGTCTGATCCAATCATGGTATAAACCAATCCTTTTGAATCTTCATTCAAATTTTTCTCGAATCTTGTGTTTTTCAGATATTCATCATGAAAATTACCTTCATTTTCATCCTGTGATTCAGATTTACCTGTATCAACCGACTCTTCTTTCAACACACTTTCAACGACCTTACCTACCACCTCTGAATCATGAGAATTATCAGATTTGGAATAGGTTACGTCAATGTTCTCTGGCAATTGATCTACCAGGTTGAAAGCTTTTTCGACCTTTTCTTCATCATAAAATGCAAACTTTTCTGGTGGTGGAACTTGATGAAACTATGAACCAATGGCTTTCTTGTTTTGCTCAGACTCACCATCTCCCGGTTTTATATTGAAAATTCTTTCAAGCACATATGACGACACATGATAACTTTTTAACTTGTTGTTGTCCTGTTCTAAATCAGCAATCTGTCGCTTTAGCTTAGCAATATCCTCAATACAGGAATTAACAACACCTTGTTTAATTTCATACATTCGTTTAAGCTCTTTAGTTGTTTCAGAAAGATAATTCATTCTAGATTGAGCAAATTTCATTTCATCTTTCACTTTTTCATATGACTCTTTTGTAATGTGATATGCCAATTTCATTGAGTCATATTCTTTCTTCATTTCTTGACAAACAGTTTCTTTTTTATCACATTCTTCTGTCTTTTTCAAAACATTTTCTTTCAAAACTTCATTTTCTTTTTCTAATTTTTTACATTTTTCTGAAAGTTTTTCATCATTTTCTTTTAAAACTTTTTCTTTTTCTAGCATTTCTTTGCAATTTTCTTTGAAAATGTTTTCAATTTTTGTAAATTCAAGATATCTTGTTCTGAACATCTCATCTTTTTCAGTACAAGCTCTGCATGTTTCCATGCATTTCTTGCATTGTTCAGTCGGTTTTAAGATTTTACAATCAGAATTTACCTCAGTGATTGGCACCTTGGTGTTTTCAGCTGCCTCTGTCTGCTTCATCTCAGCAACATTTTGCTTTTCTTCAACACCAACTTCATCACCAACATCACCAGCTTCCAAACTCTCATTCTTTACTTCTGTCAAACTTTCCGTTTTCTGCTCATCTTCTTCAACTTGCTGTTTTTCAGTAACAGCTTTCTCAACTTCTTCATTCACAGCAACTTCTTCAACATTCATAACTTTGATTTCTTTCACAGCCTCACCTTCAACATCTTCAGCTTTAACCTCTTCAGCAACTTTCTTCAGATTGTTCACCATTTCTTCAACATTCTTCTTCATTCTCTCTTTATCCCTTTTTCTTAGACACGATGTCATGGCATATCTAATTTCCTTTTCATGCCTTTTTGCATATGTGTCATCTTTCAACACATTTCTATAATATTCAGCTCTTAAAGGAATTATGAGAAGAACATCTTCAAAGATTATGTCTTTCTTCGGAACAACTGGTTCACCTTCTCGGTTGAAGTAACACTCTCTCTTTTTATCCCATCTCTTGTTGCTGACAAACCTCTCATATTCTTCTTGCATCTCATCCATTCTGTTCAAAGCAATGTTTCTTTCTCGATAAGTTTTCTCACTCAAAATCTCTTCTCGAGTTTTCTCTTTGACCTCAGCAACAACATTTTCTTCTTTGTTTTCAGCTGTGTCTTTGTCTTTGTTTTCCTCTTTAATTTCAGCAACAAAGGCATAATGATCATGTTTCTTTAAAGGAATTTCTGAATCTTCCATTGTTCTAATCTTGAATCGATAATCAAGCCGATCTTCTTCTGGACAAATCTGACTTCAATCAAAACCTTTATCATCATGAAAGACTGCACAAGCCCTTGACTTGGGTTTATCTTCAATCATTTTCGGCTCTTCTCTGCTTCGGTGGTAGATCGCCTTTCGGCAGTAATCATCATTGAACGGATGTTCATTTCCACCAACTGCAGAATTAGTGCATTCTCTCTTGAAATGACCTTTCTGCTTACATTTGAAGCAGGTCACTTTGGATTTGTCAAATCCAAGTTTAGTTGACGGACCACCCAATGATTGCTTCCCTGTAATCTCCATATATCTTTGAGCTCTACGAATGCAACTTGCCAAACACCAGCGAATATCAATGAGCTCCATCTCTTCCGGATCAATCTGGTCATAGTCTTCTTTGGTCAATTCGAAGTTTCCAATTTTACCAGCTACAAGACCTTCATATGATTCCAAAACAGATGCAAGAAAACTCATTTGTTGTTTAGCTGCGTTGATGCTCATTGCAGGAGATTTTTTCAATTTGAGAGCAATGTTGCACAGTATCTCCTCTGCTTCTTCAGAACTAGCTTTTGAAGCCGATGAATGATAACCCGGATCATAACTTGATGAGCTTTTCTCGGGTTCTTTTGTTCTCTCACCACTGAATGCTGTCTTTGGTGAACTGACAACTTTTTCTGAAGGTAAACTTCCATTGTAGTACAAGCCAACATTCTGTTGATGAGAAGAACTGCTCATCTTGTTCTGTTTCTACAATTCAAGCTCATAAGTTTCAATCTTTTCAAACAATTTGTCAAGAGAAATCGTATCATACGAAGCATCATTTTTAGGATAAAAACAAACGTTTGCCACTGATCAGCTCGTGGTAACGCTTCAATCACTTTGTCAATAATTTCCTCTCTTGTTTTCACTATCTCATATCTCTCAAGTTCAATTTTTAAATGGCAAAATCTCTCAATCATTTGCCTCACTGTCTCTCCTTTTAAACTATCAAATAGATCGAATTCTTTTTTAACCAACGCAATTTTGTTCTTTTTAATCTTTTTACCCCCCTCAGCTTTAACACGTAAAGCTTCCCAAACTGATTTTGACGACCCATCATGATTAAGCAATGCAAAAATATCATTTTTGATTGCCAACTGGATCAAAGCAATCATTCTCCGTTTGGCAGCAAATTCAGATTTATCCTCTCTGGTTAATTTCTTGAATGGAAGTTCTTCGCCTTTATCATCTTTTGGTCATTCGTATCCAAACTCTAAACAGAACCAGCTTTCATGCACATACGCTTTCGCCCAATTAAGAAACCGTTCTTTCCACCAAGTATAATCCTCAATGCTTTCCAGAGTTGGTGGCTTTGAGTGTGTTCCGTAGAAATTATCATGCTTGATGTTCTCATTGATCGCTTTCATGATAGTTTTTGGTGTAACATTTGTAATCTCAGAAGATTCGGATGTGAACGCGTTGAAAAACGTGTTGTAGAATTCTTCAGCCATGGTTTGATCCTGGAGACAAACAATCAAACAAACACAATCAGTACAATCAATATCAAATATCCTGAAACAAACTGACACTCGGTTGACGTGAAATGATCTCGACACAAAAATCCTCTTTTCAAGCGAAATAAGGATTTCAATCGGAAACAAAAGTTGAAGCGGAATCACAGTTGGAGCGAAATCAGAAATTCAAACTGAATCCAACTTTCAAGCGGAATCACTTGAATAACACTTTGAGCGAAATCAAAACACTACTTCAAGCGGAATACCAGTCAAGCAAAATCAGATATTAATCAATTTCAAGCGGAATCTGATTGATTTTCAAGCGGAATAGCAGGTTCGAAGCGGAAACGAAAGCTATTTTCGAGCGGAATCACCATTTGAAGCAAAATAGGCTAAATTTTTCAAGCGAAACCTGTTTGCTCGTTCAAGCGGAATCAACCTTTTGTCCAATTTTTGTCATTTTAATCAGTATTTCAGTCTCAAACTTTCAAGGCTTTGTTATAATACTGTTTTGAATGTTCGGTAAAAATTTCAATCTATTTCGACCGTGAAATCTTGTCCAGTTTGAAAAAGAAGATGTAGAAGTTAGAAAACTGATGCAATTGAGCTGAACTCTTCTTCCTGAGCTCTGATACCACTTGTAGGATCGTTGTTAGACCCGAATGAGTCGATCAGAAGAGTTGATAATCCGAATCAGAGGCGGAATCAATGAAACGGACGCTCGATGTTGTAGGATCGTGTGCTGACCCGAACGAGTCGTTCAGAGGCTTTCTTCTTGGTTTCAGGTGCGGAATAACAAGAAACTAAGGTAGAAACAGCAGGCAAATCACTTTTAACTACTTGTTTATTGATTTCAAACGTTTACAGCTCAAATCTCGCACCGGCAGAACTTCGGCACGATTTCTCTCTTCGTTCCAACTGAAATCGCTCATCGGACTATTTATAGACATTTGAAACCGCTAATTGGGCTCTGGAACCGCTTATTGGACAGGCCCAATAAGCGGTCCACACATGATGACACAAAAGCGGTCCAACCATGTGTCATATTGGCGGTCCATAACCTGCTTTGCCGTTCGAGCGGTCCTAACATGTCCACTTGAGCGGTCCAAACCCTAATGGGCCTAATGAGCGATCCACTAACCTAAAACCTATACATTTTGACCATTTCTCGTATTTCAAGCCCAGATCTAACGTTCTAAGACATATGACTCGATACAAGACGTAATCAGCAGATGTAGTGCACCAACAGACTCCCCCTCAGATGTTGATGGAGTCGACTATCGAGTCACAACAATGCTGTCTTCAATTCTTCAGTCTTGATCAGTCTTCGGGCTTCTCTCTCTCTATCAAACTATCTTCAGGAATTCCTTCCTGGAATCATATGCCTGGATCATTCTCTGGCTCTAACTTTCATCAGACTCCCCCTATCATCATGCTGGGATCTCTGTCTGGAAATCGTTATCACCATTGAAATCAACTCCTGGCTTTCTCTGTTTAAGCTCTCCTCTGGTTCTGATGTGTCTCCTGGCTATTCGTAGCAACAGGATCAGAAACCTGCACAACTTAAACACACTATCACAAACTAATATAATTTGAAGTTCAACTTAATGAATCAGCAAATCATATAAGAAAAAATTATGAAGATCAAACTGTAGGTTACCATTCAACTTATTCATCAAGTTAATGAACCAAATTTGCATTTTAAATCTTCACAATTTAACATACTCTCCCAAACCACAAGTTCAACATGTTTAGCACTTGAAATGTCAAATATCAGTTCTTCACACTCTGTTGTCGAAAATCTTTTTGTAGTTTTCAAATATCTAACAAACAAACAATCTTTTTGGATTTTTGAATTTATAGAAAAACAGAAATGAACACTATTTTTGAGAGATTGTGCAAGAGGATCATATCGGTTTTTGAGACATATCACCAACACCGTTGATCTTGATTAATCAGCAAATGTTAAAAAACAAATTTACTTCTGATTGTCAGTATTGTTGTCCACTTAAACCTCTACACAAATTTTCAATTGATTCAAGATACGTATTTAATGTTTTAGCACTTAAACTTATTTGAGTGTCCCACCTCTTGAATATACTCCCGTATCCAGATCCCAATATTCTGATCTACAGGTAAGTATAACTACAAATGATATCTGCATATAAATTAAGGGAAAAATGCGAAAACTGAGGGATCTCAGGTCAGAACTTCCGTTCAGCAGAGAGATATCAGCTTCGACTTAGCAGTGGGTCCCCTTTAGAGGATCTTTTCAGCTACAACAACTGATTATCAATTTTATTGTCTAATCAGCTGAGGGCTTTATGCTATGTTTCAAGCATATGAAGAAAGTATTAGCCAGGGACTAGGTCAGAACCACCGTTCAGCAGAAGTCCCGGAATAATACCCCAGACATCAATTGAGTACAAGAACCTAGTATTCCAGAATAAGAAACCTTTCAAACGAGATTTCAGGGGTTACCTATATATCCAAGTAGTGTTCCCCACAAAATAAGTAAGTTTGATTTTAGGTTTATATCTCGAATACAATTTACTAACTGTGCGAAGTCTACTGACACATCATTAGTAAGACTCGTTTAAAAACAATTTTGACTTTACAAATCTCTAGCATGCTGTGATAGTCCACCAATGTACTATCATCTCCTCTTTTTGCAACAAAACTCATTTTCATTTTTCAATTTTTTTTAAATTTTTCAAAATTTTAATACTCCCCCTAAAATCAAAATATGTTTCAATTTTGATTTTCCGAGGGAAAAAAAATTGAAAACAAACTATACAAGAAACTTGACAACATT
This sequence comes from Helianthus annuus, assembly GCF_002127325.2. NCBI lineage: Eukaryota > Viridiplantae > Streptophyta > Magnoliopsida > Asterales > Asteraceae > Helianthus > Helianthus annuus. The sequence goes on from NC_035443.2 coordinate 120,528,773, forward strand.
ATGTGAATTACCTCAATTCACCATTCTCGTGCAAAAACAATCAGAACTCCCCCTCACAACAAACTATTTTCCCATTGTGATTTCAAAACACTTAAGTTTGTTTCAATCAAAATGGTTTTTCCGGAAAAAATTAGTTTGTGTTCCAACCATTTGTAAGTTCGGGGTTATCTCATTATCTTGTTTTCTTCAAACCTTTTAAAGATTTATCATTTCCAGTTTGATCATAAACCATCAGTAGAAAATCAAGTACAAATTAATTTCCCTGATTTACCACATGTAAATCGAAAACTCACCAAAGTGAAATTTCTCAAGAAATGTGCCGATTCATGATCCACGATACCATCTTGGGATCTCCGGCAAGTCAGGTTTTTCATTTAAACAGATTCACCCAAGCCTGACGGTCCTTGGGTGATTTTGAATTCTTGCTCAACAATGGTGGAAAGTTTTTCTCATCCATCGTTAAACTAGAATTCTCAACTTTTACCTTAACCAATGGCTCCTCTGGTTTTACCATACCAGAATCATTGCCTGAAGGTGGCTTGTCCGACTTTGACCTGTCAGATTCATCGCCGACCTTTTCCTTCTTCTTCCCTCTCTGTTCTGTCCTCAGATTTGTATCTGATGAATTCGTCTTGCTTGTTTTTGCGGCTGAGGGAGTCGATTCATCAGAACTTTCAATCTTTTTGTTCGGTGAACCCGAGGACAAAATCTTCTCGAGATATTCTCTCGCTTTCTTCCTCTTCTTCCTCAGTCGGTCTTTCTGTCCCTGAGAAAGTTTAACTTTCGTCTCTAGAACTTTCGGTTGTTGAACTTTTGGTTCTCGAACTTTTAGTTCTTCGGGCTTGACCTTGACTGGAATTCTTGCCACTTTCTGAGACATAACCCTTGATCTTCCCATTGATCTCCTCGGGCAATCTCGGGCAATGTGACGTTTGATATTGCAGTTATAGCACCTCCTGGTCTCATATCTCCAGTACTGGCAATTAACAGCAATGTGTCCATGATAGCCACAGCTGTAACACATTCTGTTATCGTACCAGTTATCACCGTTGTACCAAACACTCAAGTCGTAACACTGTTTGGCCTGGTGATATTCCTTCCTCAACTTTGCTTGATTTGACGCTTTAGCACTGTGGTCTGACCTGCACCACTTATTACCAACATTTTTTGAGTTTTCATTTTTCATTTTTTGTAAATTTTGTTTTTGATTGGATGATCGATCCGATGAACTTTTATTATCTTTTTGTTTCTGTTCTGCTTTCTTCTTCAAAGGCTTTTGCTTAGAACATTCACCTTTTTCGGTCGATTGCAAAACAGTTTTCTGAAATTTTTCTTTCAAATTTAAAAACAATTTTTGTTTTTCTTTTTTAATATTTTCATCATCGGATGCATCATCACAATCTTCAACTTTGACAGAGTCAAAGTTTGTGACACAGTCACTTATTGGAACTGAATTGATCGGTTTTGGACAAGGAATATTCAACTTGTCAGATTTAGTCGCAAAACTGATCAATTTCTTTTCAAGTTCATCAATCTTGATCCTTGAACTCTTAGCTTCGTCTTCAAGCTTAGATATTCTTTCAAGATGAGACTTGATTGAATTTTCATTTTCATTTTTCAAATTTTCAAGAACAGATTTTTCATTTTCCAAAACATTTATCTGTTCTTGAAGTTTCACTTCATTAGCTTTCAGATTTTTGTTCTCCAATTTTATCTAGAAATCTTCATTTTCTGATGATTTCTGTTTGCTTTCAAAAACCTTTTCATTTTCTTTCAAACCTTTGTTCTCTAATGTCAAACTGTTCACACTACCCAACAGTTTGCCATTTTCGACTTTCAACTTCTCACAAATACCCTGTAAGTCTAGAATCTGTTTTTCATCAGCTTTCTTCTTATTGTTCAACTTCTTGATCTCCAATGCTAAACTTTTTGCATCCTTCACAAGTTTGTCATTGACTGTCTTGAAGTTGTGACAATTTGAGCATACTGATGCAGACCTTGACGATTCATTCTTCACAGATTCTTTGACTTTCACAGCCTTTTCTTTCCTTTTCTCATCCTTGATCACCATCTGTTCTTCAATTCTTTTAATGAGTGGAGTAATTGTCAGTTGAGAAAATTCTCTAGAACTTTTCAAGTTCAAGACATAATCTTCCCATTCTTCTTTCGGTAAAGCACTTATAATTTTTTCAACCCACTCTTCTGGTTCTTTTGTAATATTTAAATCAGACATTGAACTAACAAGATGGATATATCTCTTAATGATACTCTTTGTATTTTCTCCTGGAAAACTTGAAAACGAATCAAATTCTGTCTCTAATTCCCTTATTTTATCCATTGTTTCCTGAGTCATATTAAACACATCGAAACCCATGATTTCTGAACTCGATTTTTCAAAACACGGCAACAAATAATCGAACTAGTATGAATCAAATATTCGATCCAATAAACTGCCAAATAAGCGATCCAACCAAATGTCCGAATACGCGATCCAACCGATGTTCGAATAAGCGATCCAACCGATGTTCGAATAAGCGGTTCAAAGAACTTATAAAAAAAAACGATCCGAATCAATCTGAATAAGCGATCCAAGTACAATCCGACCGAATGAGCGATTCACAATGGTCCGGATAAGCGGTTCCTGATCGTTCGGATAAGCGGTTCTTGATCGTTCGAATGAGCGATTTCTGATCTTTCGAACTGATCTTTCGAGCGAATCAAAATGTCCAATAAGCGGTTCAAGGTTAATCCGATCGAATGAGCGGTTCCTGATTCGTCCGGATAAGCGGTCCAAAACTGTTCGGTCGAGCGGTTCAGGCTCTGTTCGAACGAGCGGTCCTTATTCAAATCCAATTTTGACTCACTAAAACTTCGAATTTTGATCCGAAACTTTCCAGGATTTATCTCTATGCCATCGCGCACAATCCCTGAGTTTTTCAGCAAATTTCGACCGTTGAAAGTGTCTGAATCTAAAAAAGAAGGTGTAGAAGTAAGAAAAAGTGACTAAATCCAGCTGATTTCTGCAGAGAACCTCCTCCTGAGCTCTGATACCAATTGTAGGATCGTGTGCTGACCCGAACGAGTCGTTCAGAGGCTTTCTTCTTGGTTTCAGGTGCGGAATAACAAGAAACTAAGGTAGAAACAGCAGGCAAATCACTTTTAACTACTTGTTTATTGATTTCAAACGTTTACAGCTCAAATCTCGCACCGGCAGAACTTCGGCACGATTTCTCTCTTCGTTCCAACTGAAATCGCTCATCGGACTATTTATAGACATTTAGAACCGCTAATTGGGCTCTGGAACCGCTTATTGGAAAGGCCTAATAAGCGGTCCACACATGATGACACAAAAGCGGTCCAACCATGTGTCATATTGGCGGTCCATAACCTGCTTTGCCGTTCGAGCGGTCCTAACATGTCCACTCGAGCGGTCCAAACCCTAATGGGCCTAATGAGCGATCCACTAACCTAAAACCTATACATTTTTTGACCATTTCTCGTATTTCAAGCCCAGATCTAACGTTCTAAGACATATGACTCGATACAAGACGTAATCAGCAGATGTAGTGCACCAACAGATGTAATATAAATGTCTCTATTATTGATTCTGATAATGTTTACAGCACCTGGAGACAATTCGGCAGCACTTCGTTACCGATACAATGACTACGCACTTCGTTACTGATACGTTTAAACAATAATGAATAAGAAGTTTAGAACTTATATATTTGGATGAAAATATATTCTGCTATATTGAGACCATAAGAGAAGTCTGGATCTCTCTCCTTGATATAGCTTTAAGAAAGACATGGAATATCATGGAATCTTCTTAAAATATCTTAATGAAATTAGGGTGGAGGGAGTGCTTCCCATGCTACACTTACCGCAACACGTTTTCCTCCACATCAATGCCACATCGACTCGCCTCATACTTGCCGCAACTTGCCAAATCAGGGAAATGCGTATGATTCACATGCCACAACCAATTTATAAATTAAATTTAATACCTACTTTTGGATTTGGGCACCACCACCAAGGCTATGTCTTGATCGGCAAGCTTGGCGAAGCCAAGACCCACCATGCCAATTTCACCTTACCATTCCAATGTTGTCAAATTCCTGTCGCATCGGGGATTGGTGTGTCGTTGTCGCCGCATGATGCCACACATTGTCGAAGAGGTCTTGCCGAGCCACTCCGTGTGGCCTTATAGTTTAGATGCCGAATTTTTGGATGCAGTATTCTGATATGTTTGAACTCCATGTGGCCTTATATTTTGGATGAAAATTAGAACTTTTTAACCATGAAAATTCTTCAAATTGCAAACGAACAAAGTTTAGATGCCGAAGTTTCACTCCTAAGCACAAACACAAGTAGATATCACTTCCATAGCTCTAATACAACTTTTAGAAACATGAATCGATGCAGTAGACATTGTTAGACATTGTATACGGTGCAAACAGAATCTACGACAACATTATACATGCAGAATCCATAGAATGTTGATGTGTTATGCTCAGAGTTCTAAATATAATGTTTTGTATTAATTTGGGCAGCACTTCGTTACAAGTTGATTTCCTTACAAAAGCTCCAAATATGATGACTTCCTATTCAAGTGCATGAGCAACCTATATATAGGCGCATGACTACCTAGCGTATTGTGACAACCCGTATTCCAGAACCTTTCTTTGTGTTTTGACGCAACTTGTATGAACGTTACGTGATTGATTAATGTGCTTGATTTCAATATATGTTACGACATTGTTATATTATCTGCTACGTGATTTTATGTGAATGCTATAAGTATAGTTGCATAACACTTGTCCTAATCGCACAAGCCCTTTGGGCCGCACACCTATCTCTCTCGGCTCACTATACTTGGCCGACTCGAGACCAAGGGCAGCCCATTAATGGGTTTGGCCCACTCCTTATGTGCATACATGAACCTTTAGGGGGTTTAGTTTTCTCATTACTTGCAAAACAAGAACACACAAAACCCTAAGCTCTCTCCTCTTCTCTCTCTTTTGTGCGACGGCAACAACCCTCCATCACCGAACCCGGTGGTAGCTGAAGGCTGTCTCGATCAAATTAGTCACATCACACACTTCCGGAGTACAAAGAAGATGATGAATATTGGCAGCACAAGTGGTGGGGAACACCAACATCAAAGATGATTGAAGAAGAGAAAGAGAGAAAGGAGAAAGAAGAGAAAGAGAGAAAAGAGAAAGAAGAACTTGAGAAAGTAAAGCAAGTTGATACCGAGTTGATCGATACTGCACAGGAGTTGACAGCTGAGAACCTGGGAAATATGGCTGACAAAGTGCTAGCTGCAAAAGCACTTGAGGTAGATTCTGTTTCTATTACTGAGTCAAAGGATCAGGTCAGTCAAAACAAGTCAACGAATGTGTCAGGTAACAAAGTTGGGGGTAATGTTGATTGCAAAAGTTGCACCAAACAATGCAATTTTTGTGGCACTGTCACGTACCTAAATGGTGAGAAAATCAAGAATCTAACAACTAAAGTTGGAAAGCTTGAGGATCAGATTCTTGAATGTGACACAAAATTAAAAGCTTCAACTGAACAAGTAAATGAATTAACGACTGAATGTAAGAAAATTAAAGCTGAAAATGACAAAGTATTTCTTGAGCACCGACAAATTTCTGAAAAATTTGAAAAATTGAAAAGTGTTGTCAAAGATAGTGATGATCGAAATGGAAAAACATCTAAAGAAAATGAACATCTAAGAGCTGTTTTGAGATTAAAAGAAGAATCAGTTAACAAACAACTGGATGAAATTGCTAAACTAAAACTTAAAGTTCAAGAAATTGAAATTGAAAATGAAAGAATTCAGTTGAAATTAAACAGCTATAGCTCAGCTAGCTTTGTTTTGCAGCATATTGTTCCCAAACCTATAGGGAAAAACAAAGCTGGTGAGGATGTATTTTCTGATGGAACGGGTGTAGGGTTTCACAAAGTTCCACCACCAATTTTAGACAACTACACGAAAAAGCAGTCTAGTTTGTTGGAAATTGAAGGAGAAAGTGATGTTACACTTCCTGAGAACATTGATGTCACATTCACGTCTTCCAATGAAGAGGGTGTCCAAAATGATGTGGTGAAAAGTGTGGTAGACAAAGTGCTTAAACCGGATTGTGACACTTCTGAGGAGGATGGATGTTTTCTAGATAAATACATTCCGAAGCAAAAGTCCAAAAACAACTTACATGATGAATCTGATCTTGTCATGTACAAGATGTCGGGATCGGATAAGTTGTTTTCGGATTCTGAGTTTCCATTAGAGAATGTTAATTTGAACAAATTGACAAATGTTTTCAAACTGGTCGAAGTCGAGTTGTCAGCAGTGAACGATCTGAGTCGAAAGAAAGAGAGGGTTTACAACAAGAAAACTGTTTATCCACCACGTTTTTACAATAACAACAGAAACAACTGGTCGGGTGGTTATCAGGGGGGGTAAACCATATCAGAAAAGAAATGTCTCAAACAAGAGGTTTGTCGAAAAGAAAAAGTTTGTGAACAGTTCGAGTTCACTTGTTGATGAAGAAAAAGAAATTTTTACAAAATCAAACAAAGAATTTTTTGAGAAGAGAGCTTCACAGGTTCAGTCTGAAGGCACGAGTCGGGTAACTGATACTCGTACTTGTTTTAGATGTGAACAGGTTGGTCATATTGCACGAAAGTGTACATATGTGAAGCCTAAAACTGAAGCTGTGAAGGTTCAACAAAAGAAAGTTGATGTGAAGGGTAAAAAACCGATGTATGTTGAGAAGAAAGTTGTTGGGAAGAAAAATGTTCAAATTGACAACTTGACAGGAAAAACTGAACCCGTAAAGAAGTTGGTAAATCAAAATGATAAATTTTATAAGAGGATTGCAGTAGCTCAACAGGTGTGGAAACCTAAAATTGAACCTAAAGTTGAGAAGAAAGTTTCAACTTCTGAGGTGAAAACGGCTAAAGAGTCAATTACGGTTGATTATGATGCACAATTTCCACCTCTTAAGTCTAAGAATTTCAAAATTCAAATTGCTAAAGTCACGGTTACACCTAAGGCTGATGAGGCCTGGGTGGACACCATGTTTGACTAAACAGTTTGAATTGACGGAGCTTCCTGGTTCGCGAAGCATGAATCGGCATCTTTCTTGAAGTTGTTTAAATGATGATTTGTTATGTGCAGGATCTTCCAAAACTTGTATCCAGGTGGATAATGGATAGTGGAGCGTCAAGGCATATGACAGGGAAGACCGCGCTGCTGTATGATGTGAATAACATTAATGGTGGTTATGTGGGTTTTGCGGGTAATCAAGGAGGAAGGATCATAGGTGAAGGAACGTTGTCAAATGGCGTTATAACGTTTGAGAGAGTTAACTACATCGCTGAGTTGGAGAACAACCTGCTGAGTATCTCCCAGATCTGTGACAGGATGTATACTACTCATTTCACCGACAAAGAATGTTTGATCTTGAAACCAGGATTTGTGATACCTGAAGAGTGGATCATCATGAGGGCACCAAGAGTCAACGATCTGTACGTGTTGGACATGAGCGTTGCTACTACAACCACGGGTCAGGCTCACTGTTTTGTGTCCAGAGCAACGGAAAAAGAGTCAAGGTTATGGCACCGAAAGATGGGGCATATTCACCTAAGGAAAATGAATCACTTCGTGCATAACGACTTGGTCACTGGAGTGAATATTAAAGGTTTTCATCTGGAAGGGGAGTGCATAAGTTGTGTCAAAGGCAAACAGAAGAAAAAGTCACACCCTACAAAACAAGTCAATTCAGTTTCGAGACCATTGGAAAGACTTCATATGGATTTATTTGGTCCAGTGAATGTCAAGAGTATAACAGGAGATTCCTACTGTTTGGTCGTGACTGATGACTATTCCAGATTTTCGTGGGTCATGTTTTTGAAAGCAAAAGACGAAACCTTTGATAGTTTGATGGTATTGTTTAAGAAAATTGAGAATTTGTACCAGAGACCGATTTGTAGAATTCGAAGTGACAATGGTACTGAGTTCAAAAACAGTAAGATGGAGGAATACTTTGATGAAAGAGGTATACTGCATGAGTTTAGTGCTCCGTACACTCCTCAGCAAAATGGTGTTGCAGAACGCAAGAACCGGACGCTAATCGAGACAGCCAGAACGATGCTTGCAGATTCCAAGTTACCAATTAATTTCTGTGTTGAAGCTGTTTCTGCTGCATGCTATACTCTCAACAGAGTTCTTACTGTACTGAAGTTCAACAAGACGTGTTTTGAGCTAATCAATAAATGCAAGCCGAATTTGAAGTATCTAGAACCGTTTGGGTCACCCTGTACGGTGATAGAACCTAAAGGCAAGTTTGGTTCAAAGAACTTTGAAGGAATATTTGTTGGATATTCAGGTCCTACACGGCGTGTATTTGTTCCAAGTGAAAAGCGTATTATTGAAGCAGCGAATGTTGAATGTCAGGGGTACACTATGCCGCCTCAGAATCCTGGTGATTCATGGCGTTATCATTATGACAAACTTTGGGAATCGTTTGACATGAGAGAAGAATCAGAGGAAGAGGAAGATTTCTTTGATGAGCTGGATATTTTACGAGAGTATGAATCGTCGCTCAGGTTTCCAGCAGAGTATTCTAGAAGACCTCGGGAGACTTCAAATGATGATGAAGCAGGTCCTAGTAACGCTGGTGAACATGATGATGAAGTTGCTCCTGGTAATCAGTCGGAGGTGAATGATGATCAAGAAGCTGAAAACATGCCAGTTTTTGACCATGGTGATTCAGACCTTGAGGGGGAGCAGATCCAGTTGTCAAGTCAAACAAACCAAGTTGGTGAACAAGATGCAGAGCAGAATGTTACTAATCTGGAGGGAAATGTAGAAGTTCCAAGCGAAGTGATGCCGCGAACTCTTTCTTATCATCCAGAGGAGTTGATAATAGGAGAATTGCAATCGGGCGTTCGCACGAGACGTCAAATTGACCAGGGCTTAACATGTTTTTATTCTACAGTAGCACCTTTACAAACTGAATTTTCATTAAGTTGTTTTATCTCGCAGGTCGAACCGAGGACTTACAAAGAGGCGCTTACTGAAGACTCTTGGGTCATAGCGATGCAAGAAGAATTAAGTCAGTTGAAAAGTTGGGGGTGTGGAAGTTGGTTGAATTACCGGATGGTCAAAGAAAAATCAATACAAAATGGGTTTTTAAATGTAAGAGGGACGATAGAGGAGTGGTTGTAAGAAACAAAGCTCGACTCGTTGTTCAGGGCTTTAGTCAACAGGAGGGGATTGATTTTACCGAAGTCTATGCTCCTGTCGCACGACTAGAGGCTATCAGAATTTTCCTAGCATTTGCGTCTTGGAAGAATTTCAAAGTATTTCAGTTAGATGTTAAATCAGCGTTTCTTTATGGGAAGGTCAAAGAGGAGGTTTATGTTGGTCAGCCGCCGGGCTTTACTGACCCAATCCACAAGAACAAAGTTTATTTGCTGGACAAAGCGTTGTATGGTCTACATCAGGCGCCGAGAGCCTGGTACGAGACTTTGTCTCAACACCTACTCGCTAACCAGTTCATACGTGGAAAAGTGGATGCCACTCTCTTCACTAAAGTCGTTGATGGTCATCTTCTGATAGTACAAATTTATGTAGACGATATAATTTTTGGGTCAACAAATGAGAAATTATGCAAAGATTTCGAACAGGTGATGAAGCAGAAATTTGAAATGTCTTCAATGGGGGAGATGAAATTCTTTCTGGGATTACAAGTTGAACAAATTCCTGAGGGAATTTTCATTCATCAAACGAAGTACGTGCATGATATTCTGGAGAAATTTGGAATGTCAAGTTCTACTCCAGCTGCTACCCCACTTGCGACTAATCATGGGATTCACCCAGATCTCACCGGAGACAGGGTTGATGAGACACTTTATAGATCCATGATAGGTTCTTTGATGTACCTAACTGCTTCACGTCCTGACATCATATACCCAACAGGCCTCACAGCAAGATTTCAGTCTAACCCGAGAGAATCGCACATGATTATTGTTAAGAGGATTTTACGTTACTTGAAAGGCACACCCACATTGGGGTTGTGGTATCCTCGCAAAGGCGATTTTCAACTCGAAGGGTTTTCCGATTCAGATTTCGGATGCTGCAAAATCAATGCGAAATCAACAACTGCAGGATGCCAGTTTTTTGGTCCGAGATTGATCACTTGGCAGTGTAAGAAACAAACATCCGTGGCGCTATCTACATGTGAAGCGGAGTATTTTCTGCTAGCAGTTGCTGCTCTCAGATCCTGTGGATACAGCAACAGATGCGCGACTACGGTTTGCAGTTTCTTAACACACCTCTGTTTGTTGATAATGAGGCCGCAATTAATATAACTAAAAATGCAGTTCATCACGCTAAAACTAAACATTTAGAAATTCGTCATCACTTTATTCGCGATTGCTTTGAGAAAAAGTTGATACGAATTGAGAAAATCCACACTGACGAACAAAAAGCTGATTTGCATACCAAAGCTTTTGATAAAAATCGGTTTCAATATTTGTTAAAACTTAATGGTATGAAATTGCTTTCGGTGTCGGATGGGGTTGTGAGCGTTGATGAGAGTACTGTTGCGGATGAATATGAGAAACAATCTGCGATTGTTTGTCGATTTTTAACGTGTTTTGCTATTTAGGGGGAGATAGTTAGTTGTACATAGTTTATTTTGAGAAAAATACAAAAACAGTAAAAAATGCAAAAATACAAAAACATGATAAAATTGAAAAAGAGCTTGTGTATATAGGGAAAATGATAGTACATCAGCTAGACAATTACAGTATGCTAAAGATTTGGAAAGACAAAATGAGTTGAACAGTCTCACTAACGATGTGTCGATAGGTTTTTGTACATTTAGTAGATTTATTCGGGATATAAACCTCAAATTTCAAACTTGTGAAATTCGTGGGGAACACTACTTGGATATATAGGTAACCCCTAAAATCTCGTTTGAAAGGTCTCGTATTCTGATATACTAGGTGGTTATATTCTATGATGTCCGGGGTATTATTCCGGGACTTCTGCTGAACGGTAGTTCTGACCTAGTCCTTGGCTAATACTTTATCCAAAAATGCTTGAAACATAGCATTATAGCCCTCAGCTGATTAGACAATAAAATTGATAATCAGTTGTTGTAGCTGAAAAGATTCTCTAAAGGGAACACACTGCAAAGTCGAAGCTGATATCTCTCTGCTGAACGGAAGTTCTGACCTGAGATTCCTCAGTTCTCGCATACCCTAATTTATGTACAGACATCATTGTAGTATTCTTGCCTGTAAGACTGAATATTGGGATTCTGGATACGGGAGTATATTCAAGAGGTGGGACACATGAATTGATCTAAGTTCTTAAAACACTTAAACAGTATCCTGAATAGATTGAAGTTTGTATGAGAATTTAAGATGGATCAGTATATCGACAATCGAGGTGAATTGTTTAATTCTGAGTATGTAATGTAGCTTAACGGTACTTGTAATGTGTCTGAAAAGCTGATATGATTCCCTGACACGCTCACCAAAAATAAATTTGTAAATAGTTTACTTTCTGCAATTTAAGTTTTCTGTTATTTCATTTCTTAGTTTAGATCATATTAAAAATCCAAAAAGATTTTATTTCTGCTTTGTTTTAGACAAACCAGAGTGGAAAGTTGATTGTCGGATTCTAGCAAGATGAAACAGATGCAGGAGATTCTGAGCTGAAGATCGAGGAGAGCTTACATTGTTGGAAAATGTTTGTTTTCAAAGTCATAAACAAGTTCATTAAGTTGATACTTGTTATTTTTCAGAAAATTGGAAAATTGTTTTACTAAATCAGTTTGTTTCGTCAAAAGATCAACCAGGGTCATTAAGTTGAACTTGGTAGATTAATCAAGTATTCAGGGTCATTAACTTGAACTTGAAAACTTGAGTGGATTTCTAAAGCTGATTGAATTAGTGTTTATTGATTAAAAAGTTAGATTGTAATGTTATTGGTTGAGTAACAGGTTTGGACGATTTTTCCCAACGGAGGCAAATTGCAAAAAGCTTGAACCAGATATCTCAAGATCCCAGCAAACTGAGAGGGGGAGTCTGTGAGAGAGGGAGTCTGGATCAACTACTATTGGGAAGTTGAAGTTAGAGCAAGGTGATGCTTAAACCTGTGAAGAATGCTGGTGAAGATAGACAGAGTTGATGAAAAGACAAAGACTAAAGACTATGGAACTGAAGATGCTAAAAGACTACGTCAACATCCAAGGGGGAGTCTGTTGATGCACGGAATGTCTGTTGACTGCGTCTACAAAAAGCCTGAAGTCAAGATTGGTCTATAGGGGTCAAAGTGTAAATATTATGATAGATTGATATAGGATCGCTTATATGTCATATATCATAGTGGACCGCTTTTTAGTCTCTAGCCTGGATCGCTTATAGGAACAAGTATCCTGGATCGCTCATAAGGCATGTCATAGGAGCGACCCAAGATAACTATATATAGGCTAGAGCGGTTCATCATTTGTAACAGTGTATGTGTGTGCTACGGTGCTGAAACTCTGCCAAAATTTCATCAGAAAGCAATAGAAAGATAAGGAATTGAAAGGATAAGCTGTTGTAACATCATATATGTTGATTCCGCCTTCATACATGAAGATGAACTACTTCGACTGACTTTTAGGGTCATAGATCGGTCCAACACGGTTAGTGCCTTGTTATCTTTTGGTTGTATGATCATTGGTGTTGTGTTATGTTTGGGTTAACTAGGAGTTTCATGCTAGTAGATATATTGACGAGGTTGTGATCATGAATCCGGTGTGTACATTTAGTTTGATATTATTATGTATAATGAAAACTGTCTTGTTTTATGATGTGAATCATATATTAACGAAATTATTAGAAGGAATAGTGATGTTATGCAAGAACTTGGATGATGTTGATCGCATGAATTAAATTGGATATGTTTTGTATGCTATCCAGGTCCGAGTGCATGATTAATGGGTTAACGATTTTCTTTTGAATATAAGTTGCGTTGCATGATAGTATTTGAAACTGTTAACCTAATGATCCGATTGAATGCTTAATTGTTATTCATGATTAGAGAATAATTAGATTTCTTAATTGCTGAATAATTGTTGATTTGATCCAAGTTGAAACTGCCAAACATGTTAGCAATTGTTACGGAATTAATGAGCTGTAAATTAGGAATCTGTTACACACCTAGTCTCGACAAGGGTTGCGAGTCGAGAACTCTCGGTCTCGACTCGAGACCACGCATCATCAGCACAAAAACAGCATAACTCGAGACCACGGTTGCTGGTCTAGTTGCGACTCGAGACCACCCGGTCTCGTGTGATAAATGCATGACTCGAGATCCCTTAGTTGCGACTCGAGAACACCAAGACTTCAACCCGAGACCACACTGTCTCGACTCGAGATCTCTAGTCTCGACTCGAGACCATTTAATCACACATTCTGTTTGGACTTGTGTACTGTTACCAGCCCAACCATTTGGGCCGCAAACTTGGACTTTGTTTGTTACGTGATTTCTACTGTTGAACTCGTATGAACTGTTAACTGCCATGATTATACATGTAAGCCATGATCAATACTTGTATACAACTTGTTAGAATACGTGTAGAACATATACGTGCACTACTTAAACCATAGGCCTGACTTGTATGGTAACCATGTTAGGACGTGGTTGACCACATACAGCTCAAGTGACCATTTGTTTATCTGCCGAGCAAACCAAGGTGAGTTCACACTCTTACCAAGGCATGGGATTCCCAGGGTTGGGAATGGGATTGATTGATTACTTGTACTTTCATCGTTACCGGAATACGTACCACTGACCTCGTTTGGGGAAGGTCACTTATAGATACAGCTAGACTAGTAACACATGGGAAGCCCCTACTAATCTTCGCACACATGCCTGGAATGGCCGCGATACGAATACTAATCTTCGCACACATGCCTGGAATGGCCGCGATACGAATACTAATCTTCGTAAACATGCCTGGAGGGCCGCGATACAAATATAACTAGTCTAGAATACATGGGAAACTCCCACTAATCTTCGCAAACATGCCTAGAAGGCCGCAATGCAAATAAATACGATACATGGTTTACAAAACGAACATGTGAATTACGAAACGAATACTATAACTAAACAACCAGCTGTGAACTCACTCAACTTCGTTGTTGACTAGTTGTTACATGCCTTGCAGGTCAATAGGTACTCATGGGGCTTGCACTGGGGGGCGCGGTCGTTGTGGACATGGATCGTGGATGCCATGTTAAACATTTGTGACATTTCAAACTTATTACTTATGTTGGGTTTTACATTTATGCTTCCGCTAAACATTGAAACTATACTTTTGTTTTGAAACACCTTTCATATTGTTTGGTTGAATTACATTTACTATTGTTCATTATGATTGGTGGCTTGATCCTGGACGTGTCACGCCCCCATGCGGTGATACTCCGAGTGTGGATTTGGGGGGGGGGTGACAGATTGGTATCAGAGCCATTGGTTATAGTGAACATGGTTTTAATAAGGGGGAAATGTTTTATTAAAACCAGACTATAACCTGTACAGTGCTCAACGATCCACAACGACGCTTCACTCCACGTGCAAGACTCAACACTATAGGTACTGCTATTCATGTTTATATTGCCTACTTGCTAGACTACATAGAACTTTGCTCATGGTATGCTTAGATAAACATAACCGCTATTGCTTGAGAACACTTGCATGCTTACTCTCTTCTGTCATCGCACTTTTCGCGAACCTCTCTCACTTATGTTCCCTTTGATATGAAGATCGTGAGTGGACGCGTTAACATGACTCAAGCCCAGTTGACGGCTCTGATTAACGAACAAGTTGCTGCGGCACTTGCAGCCGCCCAAGCAGGAGGTATATCCTGCAGTTGTAACTCACTCTAGGATCTTTAGATCCTACACTCCTAAACCAACTCTTGTGCTTAACCTTGTGCTGTTCTTACACACAACAGGTCAACACGCTCAGCAACCTGTATGCACCTTTAAGACCTTCATGGACTGTCGTCCTAGCACATTCAGTGGCACTGAAGAAGCAGTTGGACTCCTCCATTGGTTTGAAAAGCTCGAGCTGTATTTGAGATGTGTGAATGCCCTGAGGCTCGCAGGGTGAAGTATGCCACTGGTACTCTCGAAGGCATTGCGCTGACTTGGTGGAATGCGCAAGTTCAGATGTTAGGGCTGGCAGCTGTTAACGCCACCCCTTGGAACGAATTCAAGGAACTAATCAAGCGGGAATACTACACACGGGATGACATCCACAAGTTAGAAGTAGAGTTCTTTAATCTGAAAATGACGGGGTCAGAGATTGAGGCATATACGAAAAGGTCAAACGAACTGGCCATCTTGTGTCCAACTATGGTGGACCCTCCTATCAAACGTATTGAGTTATATCTCAAAGGACTAGCACCAGAAATCCAGAGTCATGTGACATCGGCCAACCTTTCTAATATCCAAGATATTACTCGTCTTGCTCATCGCCTCACAGATCAGGCAGTGGAACAGAAAAAGTTGCCCAAACGTATCGGTGCTACTAACGCTACTACTTCCGCTGCTCCCAGTGACAACAAGTGGAAATGGGATGGGGATTCCAGCAAGGGTTCAGCTACAGCTAAGTCCCAGGCACAGCAGCGAAAGACTGATAACTACCAGAGCCCTGGTCAGCAATCTTCTGGTAGTCAAAGGCAGGGTGGATATCGAGGAAACCTCCCAAGGTGCAATACATGCAACAGGCACCACAATGGCCAGTGTAACAATGGTCGTTGTCAGAGGTGTCTCAATATGGGTCATGAAGCTAAAGATTGCAGGAGCTCACGACCTGTGAATCAGAACCAGCAACAACAACCACCAGCTCCACGAAACCAGCAGCAATAACCGCAGCGAGGCAACAGGGGATGCTATCAGTGTGGTGCTGAAGGCCACTTCAAGCGAGACTGCCCCCAGTTAAACCAAAACCAGAACAACAACAACAATAATCAGGGTAATGGGAACAACAACGGGGGAAACAATGATAACAATGGCGCTAGGGGTCGAGCATTTGTGCTGGGTCAGGGTGATGCAAGGAATGATCCTAACGTGGTGATGGGTAAGTTTCTTCTCGACGACTTTTATGTTACTGTATTATTTGATTCGGGTGCTGATACCAGTTACGTGTCTCAAAAAGTTAGTCAATTGTTAAAGCGTACACCAACACCCTTAAACACCAAGCATGTCGTAGAGTTAGCTAATAGTAAAAGTCTAGAGGCCACACACATAGTTTAGGGTTGTAATCTTGACCTCGCTGGTCAGACTTTCTCTGTCGATCTCATTCCCATAGTTCTGGGTAGTTTCGACATCGTCATTGGGATGGATTGGTTATCCCAACAACAAGCAGAGATCCTATGCAAGGAGAAGATTGTTCGTATTCCCCGTTCTGGTAAAGAACCCCTCGAAGTTCAAGGCGACAAGGGTGGTGCCGTGGTTGGCATCATCTCCTTCCTGAAGGCCCATAAGTGTTTACGAAAGGGCCACACTTCCATTTTGGCACTGGTTACTGACGCATCATCGAAAGAGAAGAGATTAGAGGATATTCCAGTAGTGCGTGACTTTACTCAAGTGTTTCCAGAGGATTTACCTAGGCTACCGCCTCATCGCCAAGTCGAATTCCAGATCGAGCTAGCTCCAGGAGCAGCCCCAATAGCTCATGCACCGTATCGCTTAGCTCCATCAGAATTAGAAGAACTGTCCAAGCAACTGCAAGAACTCTTGGATAAGGGTTTCATTCGTCCTAGCTCTTCGCCTTGGGGAGCTCCAGTACTATTTGTGAAAAAGAAAGACGGTACCTTCAGGATGTGCATCGACTACCGTGAACTCAACAAGGTGACCGTGAAGAATCGCTATCCTCTTCCACGCATCGACGACCTGTTCGACCAATTGCAAGGGTCGAGCTATTAATCGAAGATAGATATGAGGTCAGGCTACCATCAGCTGAGAGTCCGGGATGAGGACGTCTCCAAAACAGCATTCAAAACTCGCTACGGCCACTACGAGTTTCTAGTTATGCCATTCGGTTAACAAACGCGCGTGCGGTCTTCATGGATCTTATGAACAGAGTGTGCAAGCCTTACCTAGACAAGTTTGTGATTGTCTTCATCGACGACATCCTGGTCTACTCTAAGAGTCAGGAGGAACACGAGCAGCATTTACGGCTCATTTTGAAACTCCTTCGAACAGAACAGTTATACGCCAAGTTTTCGAAATGCGACTTCTGGCTTCGTGAAGTCCACTTTCTAGGCCACGTGGTAAACAAGGACGGGATTCATGTGGATCCATCCAAGGTAGACTCGATTAAGAACTGGCCTGCACCGCGTACACCAACAGAAATTCGCCAATTCTTGGGTTTGGCAGGGTACTACACAAGGTTTATCAAAGACTTCTCGAAGATTGCGCAGCCGCTTACACTATTGACACAGAAGGGTGTCACCTACCGTTGGGGTAGTACTCAGGAAACCGCTTTTCAGCACTTAAAAGATAGGCTCTGCAGCGCACCTATTCTCTCATTGCCAGACGGCACAGACGATTTCGTGGTTTATTGTGACGCATCAATACAGGGTCTTGGTTGCGTATTGATGCAACGGGATAAGGTCATTGCCTACGCTTCGCGCCAACTTAAGGTCCACGAACGAAACTATATTACACATGACTTGGAGCTGGGAGCTGTTGTTTTCGCGCTTAAGATATGGCGACATTACCTGTACGGTACCAAGTGCACCATCTACACCGATCACAGGAGTCTCGAGCATATCTTCAAGCAGAAGTAATTGAACATGCGTCAACGACGATGGGTCGAACTTTTGAACGATTACGAATGTGCCATCAAGTACCATCCAGGCAAAGCCAATGTTGTGGCTGATGCCCTAAGTCGAAAAGACACTACGCCTAGACGCGTATGAGCATTACAACTTACCATCCAGTCTAGTCTTCCGGCACAGATACGAGATGCTCAGGTAGAAGCATTAAAACCGGAAAATGTCAGGGCTGAAGCCCTACGCGGCTCAAGGCAACGGTTAGAACAAAAGGAAGACAACACCTACTACGTAGCAGGACGCATCTGGGTCCCACTTTATGGCAACTTACGCGAGCTTGTAATGGATGAAGCACATAAGTCTCGCTACTCGGTACATCCAGGTTCGGATAAAATGTACCACGATCTCAGAACTACGTATTAGTGGCCTAGCATGAAGGCCCACATAGCAACTTATGTTAGCAAGTGTTTGACTTGTGCGAGGGTCAAGACGGAATACCAGAAACCATCAGGCCTACTCCAACAACCAAAGATACCACAATGGAAATCGGAGGAAATTTCCATGGATTTTGTTACTGGCCTGCCTAAATCCCAACGTGGGAATGATACTATTTGGGTGATCGTGGATCGACTCACAAAGTCTGCACACTTCCTGGCTATTCAGGAAACAGACAAGTTCTCTACCTTAGCAGACATTTACTTAAAAGAAGTGGTTTCAAGGCACGGGGTGCCAACCTCTATTATTTCCGATCGTGATGCACGTTTCACTTCTGAACTGTGGCAAGCGATTCACAAATCTTTTGGCTCACGGTTAGACGTGAGCACAGCTTATCACCCTCAGACGGATGGGTAGTCTGAGCGCACCATCCAGACTCTAGAAGACATGCTTCGAGCATGTGTAATTGACTTCGGCAACAGCTAGGAAAAACACCTCCCGTTAGTGGAGTTTTCGTATAACAACAGTTACCACACCAGCATTCAGGCCGCTCCATTTGAGGCATTGTACGGGCGTAAATGCCGATCACCTCTTTGTTGGGCAGAGGTGGGTGATAGCCAGATTACTGGTCCAAAACTTGTGGTAGACACAACAGAAAGAATTGCTCAGATACGGCAACGAATGGCGGCAGCTCGTGACCGTCAAAAAAGCTACGCTGATAAGCGCAGGAAACCACTCGAGTTCCAGGTTGGGGATCGAGTGCTACTCGAAGTCTCACCTTAGAAAGGTGTAGTTCATTTTGGCAAAGGAGGCAAGCTCAATCCGCGGTATGTCGGACCGTTCGAAATCATAGAAAGAATAGGCAAAGTGGCCTACAAACTAAACCTACCAGCAGAACTCGGTGCAGTTCACAACGTTTTCCACGTGTCGAATCTGAAGAAGTGTCTATCAGATGAGACACTCATAGTTCCTTTGAAGGAGCTCACTATCGACGATTAGTTGCGATTCGTCGAGGAACCAGTCGAAATCACGGACCGGGATGTTAAGGTCCTCAAGCACACCAGAATACCTCTTGTTCGAGTTCGTTGGAACTCCCGTCGTGGCCCAGAGTTCATCTGGGAACGCAAAGATCAAATGAAACAAAAGTATCCCCAACTGTTCGGAAACAGTACAACCACTACTGAGGCCGAAGCTACTGCGGAATTTCGGGACAAAATTCCAAACCAACGGGGGGAGGATGTGACACCCCAGGAAAACCATGCAACTTAACTAGCTTCCTCAGTGAGTACGTGCTAAATTTCGGGATGAAATTTCTTTCAACTTGGGGATAATGTGACAACCCGTATTCCATAACCTTTCTTTGTGTTTTGACGCAACTTGTATGAACGTTACATGATTGATTGATGTGCTTGATTTCAATATATGTTACGACATTGTTATATTATGTGCTACGTGATTTTATGTGAATGCTATAAGTATAGTTGCATAACACTTGTCCTAATCGCACAAGCCCTTTGGGCCGCACACCTATCTCTCTCGGCTCACTGTACTTGGCCGACCCGAGACCAAGGGCAGCCCATTAATGGGTTCGGCCCACTCCTTATGTGCATACATGAACCTTTAGGGGGTTTAGTTTTCTCATTACTTGCAAAACAAGAATACACAAAACCCTAAGCTCTCTCCTCTTCTCTCTCTTTTGTGCGACAGCAACAACCCTCCATCACCGAACCCGGTGGTAGCTAAAGGCTTTCTCAATCAAATTAGTCACATCACACACTTCCGGTTAGTGCCTTGTTATCTTTTGGTTGTATGATCATTGGTGTTGTGTTATGTTTGGGTTAACTAGGAGTTTCATGCTAGTAGATATATTGATGAGGTTGTGATCATGAATCGGGTGTGTACATTTAGTTTGATATTATTATGTATAATGAAAATTGTCTTGTTTGTTGATGTGAATCATATATTAACGAAATTATTAGAAGGAATAGTGATGTTATGCAAGAACTTGGATGATGTTGATCGCATGAATTAAATTGGATATGTTTTATATGCTATCAAGGTCCGAGTGCATGATTAATGGGTTAACGATTTTCTTTTGAATATAAGTTGCGTTGCATGATAGTATTCGAAACTGTTAACCTAATGATCTGATTGAATGCTTAACTGTTATTCATGATTAGAGAATAATTAGATTTCTTAACTGCTGAATAATTGTTGATTTGATCCAAGTTGAAACTGCCAAACTTGTTAGCAATTGTTACGGAATTAATGAGCTGTAAATTAGGAATCTGTTACACACCTAGTCTCGACAAGGGTTGCGAGTCGAGAACTCTCGGTCTCGACTCGAGACCACGCATCATCAGCACAAAAACAGCATAACTCGAGACCACGGTTGCTGGTCTAGTTGCGACTCGAGACCACCCGGTCTCGAGTGATAAATGCATGACTCGAGATCCCTTAGTTGCGACTCGAGAACACTAAGACTTCAACCCGAGACCACACTGTCTCGACTCGAGATCTCTAGTCTCGACTCGAGACCATTTAATCACACATTCTATTTGGACTTGTGTACTGTTACCAGCCCAACCATTTGGGCCACAAACTTGGACTTTGTTTGTTACGTGATTTCTACTGTTGAACTCGTATGAACTGTTAACTGCCATGATTATACATGTAAGCCATGATCAATACTTGTATATAACTTGTTAGAATACGTGTAGAACATATACGTGCACTACTTAAACCATAGGCCTGACTTGTATGGTAACCATGTTAGGACGTGGTTGACCACATACAGCTCAAGTGACCTTTTGTTTATCTGCCGAGCAAACCAAGGTAAGTTCACACTCTTACCAAGGCAAGGCATGGGATTCCCGGGGTTGGGAATGGGATTGATTGATTACTTGTACTTTCATCGTTACCGGAATACGTACCACTGACCTCGTTAGGGGAAGGTCACTTATAGATACAGCCAGACTAGTAACACATGGGAAGCCCCCACTAATCTTCGCACACATGCCTGGAATGGCCGCGATACGAATACTAATCTTCGCAAACATGCCTGGAGGGCCGCGATACAAATATAACTAGTCTAGAATACATGGGATACTCCCACTAATCTTCGCAAACATGCCTAGAAGGCCGCAATGCAAATAAATACGATACATGGTTTACAAAACGAACATGTGAATTACGAAACGAATACTATAACTAAACAACCAGCTGTGAACTCGCTCAACTTTGTTGTTGACTCGTTGTTACATGCCTTGCAGGTCAATAGGTACTCATGGGGCTTGCACTGGGGGGCGCGGTCGTTGTGGACATGGATCGTGGATGCTATGTTAAACATTTGTGACATTTTAAACTTATTACTTATGTTGGGTTTTACATTTATGCTTCCGCTAAACATTGAAACTATACTTTTGTTTTGAAACACCTTTCATATTGTTTGTACATTTACTATTGTTCAATATGATTGGTGGCTTGATCCTGGTCGTGTCACGCCCCCACGCGGTGATACTCCGCGTGTGGATTTGTGGGGGGGGGGGTGTAACACGTATGACTCTTGCACACGTACTACTCATACGTTCTACAGGACTTCTGCACGTGTATGAGTAGTTTACATTACAAATCCAAATATAAACTAACTCAACGACCGTGCTACCCTATAAACAAAATGACAAGTACAAAACACGCAGGCATGAGACAGTATTGCACTAACAGTCACTCATGATCCTCACAACACAGGATCAGAAAATAAGCCTCTGGTGCTCGTTCGCCATAAATTTAAGATATGGCAATGAAGGATGTGTTACCACATATCTTAGCAGAACACTGGTTGCTGGAGTTTGGTAGTTTATGGTCCTTAGATTCCCTTTGTACCGAGTCCGAAAAACCAAACAAAAATATTCCTAAGACCCCACAGATTAATCTGAGCATGATTTCCAAAAATTAGAACGCGATGTTAAGGCATTTGGGATACTGGCCATGGCCTTACCTAGTGAAATCTGTGCTAGATTACTCCACTATGAGAATACCAAAGAGTTATAGGATGTTTTGGATGAACAGTTTGGTGGTACAAATGAAGTACAAGAGAATAATAGAAAAATTTTGAACCAACAGTATGAAACATTCACTCATGTCAAGGGGGAGTCTCTGACTCAATAGTTTGAGCAATTCATTTGCATAATTAGTGAGCTAAGTCTTCCTGATCAAACTTATACAAATACTTCTCTAAGTGACATATTTTTTAGATCTCCCCGTGACAAGTGGAATATAGATAAAAAGAAACGACTCTGACACAACTTCGTGGCGAACTCCTCACATTTAATAGAGAGCTAGACCAGAAACAGAAGTTGATGTCATTAGGAAAGGTTGCTGATGATTACACTTTTGGGAACACAACTTTGTTAAGTCATGATGTGTAACACCGCGACCACGTAAAACATCAAATCGTGGCGGAAACATCGGGGAGTGTTGTAACAGAATTATTGTTTCACAACCATGGCATACAAAGTTATATTTTATTTATCAAACAAAAGGATTGTATTATCTTAAAACAACATAAACAAGGAGTACATAACAAGATTTAACTAGTCTAGCTTCATTTTATGTTCACTAAGGCCCAAGTCCACCCTTGTGTGTCCTGCTCAAACCTATGCAACAGTTCCTGAAAACACATGTGAAAATAGGTACGTCAGCATAAAAATGCCTGTGAGATACATAGGTTTTGTGAAAATAGGATTCATGACTTAAGTTTAAGAAAATGTTTAATAAAAATTAGTCATGAATCTTGTTAAGTGTTTTCTTTTATAAATCATTTGAAAAGTAATAATAAATCAGATGATATGTATATTTAAAAGAATAATGTATGGTTAAATGAATAACCAAGTAAAATAAGTTGTATAAAACAAACTGTTTTGTAAAACAAAGTCTTGTGAAAAATATATTATTTGCGTAAAATGTATAAGTCCAAATTGAATGATTTAAATAACGCTGTGACATGTAATATAATACAAGCACTTATATATAGGAAGTACTAGTGGCGTATCCACCATGCTTGTATCATTCTACACACGTCTCGTTACTTAAGCCACTTAAACAAACCACCAAAGTATAATGTTCATGTCTAAAACAATTGTCTAATGTTCTCGTATAAATCATGTCAAATGTTAAAAGTCCAAAATGTAGTCACGTAATGTGTAACAAATGTTATGTATGGTAAGTAATATGTAATTACCTAGACCAAAAGTAAAAATGTACAAAACAAAGTATTTTTAATACATCAAAAAGTTGTGTTTTGCAAAGTAAATGCATGTTTTACTGATACAAACACTCGTGCGGTAAGTTAAACGCATACATTCAAGCCTTGAGACAGAAGGATAGCCTTAGAGTAAAGGTTATCAATAACATGTTTTTGGATTCAGTCATTCCTTACATCCAAACAAACCTAGGATGTCAGGAGCGGGATTTGTCAAGTCCTATGGTACCATTACTTACTACCGAGCGGCGTAGCTAATGTTAATGAACGTATTTAAGTCCCGTTTGTACAAACCAAATGTTATACCACATGTAAACATGTTATATGAAAAAAAATGTACTAAGTATGCTAAGTTAACATACATAGCAGAAAAGTCATGTAAATCAATGTGCTAGCATGCTCAGTAAACATACATAGCAGAAAAGTAATGTAAAACAATGTGCTAGCATGCTAAGTTAACATACATAGCAGAAAAGTCATGTAAATCAATGTGCTAGCATGCTCAGTAAACATACATAGCAGAAAAGTGAGGTAAAACAATCTGCTAGCATGCTAAGTTAACATGCATAGCAAAACAATGTAACGAAATCATGTACTATAAGTGTACTAATAAACATAGCAAGTATATGATGTGAAAACAGAAAAGCACGGAAGTAACAAGTAGGCACATGTGTTTCACCCCAAAATGTTTGGAACACACTAAAAGAGGGGTCTATGTACTCACTTGAGATTGCTCAGAAGTCCTAAGATAACCACCAAGCAATGCTAGAAGATCACGGAATCAAACGGCATCTAATATAGGTATCTACGTTAATAAACGGACCTAATCGGAGGATCGGGTAGTATGAGGGTTTGTAAACCAAGTAAGTGTAAGAACTTATGTAATATGGTTTAAGAAAGCCTACATACTAAAACGAAACTTATCCTAAGTGCTTTTGACCCGTTACGACCCGTTTAGGTAGCTTATGCTACTTTAACGTGTCGTTCGCGTAAAACGCGTTCGGACCGCCTAACTAGTCCTATGACAAGTAAAATATGCCTTAACACGTCTAATATTGTTGCCAAATCAGTTTAGATGTCAAAAATTACGTTACATAGGCTTAAAATTAATTTTGGTGCAAAAATGGAATTTTGGTAATTTTCCTAAGGCATAGAAATTACTTATCATATAACTACTCAAACGACGTGACCATAAGGTATCACCTCAGAAGGTTATTCCCTATACAACTATGGTCACCTAAAGTGTTTGGTCGGATCCTAATGATCGACCAAATGGGTCGGGTTCGAAAGTATAAACGATTGTTTAGATCGCTTACCTTTACGACCCTAGACAAGCAAAAATCTAAAAGTGACGAGCTAAACATGTTAAAACATGTTTAACGAGGTTTGAAAACGGGTTTGGTATCAAGACAAAAGGTCTTGATACCCAAAAGTAGTTTGGTTACAAAATACGCAAGAATACGCATTTTGGCCGAAACTACGACTCGTCACTGAGCCTAGATAACGTGGTAATCAGTAGGTATAGTTACTAGGGACTATAACCATCGTGATTACGCTCACGTTATGAAGTTCAAACGAACTTCGCGTTGACCATAAACTGGTCAATGCAGAAAGTCAAACGCAGTTTGACTTTAACGCTAAAAACGCATAAAAAGAACGAAGGAATACTTACAAAGGGTCCCCGCAAGATTTGATCCGATTTACCCTCAGGTATGAAGTGTGAACTCCAACTTAGAGGGCCAAAATCAGATTCAAATGTGGGTTTTGCAAGTGAAAGGTGGGGGGTATTTATAGATATGGCACAACCGTTAAGATCGTTTATCGAATAACGTGCTTCGATCTAGGCCGTACACATGGGCCCCTTGTTTTGCAAAACCATGGGCACCCATAGTTTAAGCCCATGGTATGTTAAAAACCATTTGCAAGTGAAAATAATGGCTGGAATGAGCTGGAAACAGCTGGAACAGATCTTCTGCAGACCTGGGAGATCCTCACGGCCCGCGTAAGTCACCACAGTAGTCTTCGCGGCCCGCCTGGGCTGCACAGCTCAACAACAACTTTGCAGATTTACAGTTTCAGTCCCTGTATGTGTTTTAAGCCCATTTCGACACTTCTAAGGCCCGTTAAGCCAATTTTAAGGCCCTAAAATGATGCCCTAACATTGTGGACATGAAACATGCTCAAAAATATGCCGGATGTCGGTTCGTTTGGTCGTATGATCGCGATATTTGCTTAATTACGATGAAATGCACACAAGCGCGAAAAACGATCCAAATTGCGCGACGAATGGATTTTTCTTATGCCAAACACTAAAATAAAATATTTTAATGCTTACATAAATTTTTGGATGTCCGGATGTATTCAGAACGTAAGTTATGCGCGAAAATGCAAACTTATGCACTTATTGACGCTTTTAGTCCCTGAATGAGCATAAAGTTTATTTTTAGCATACTGAACCCCTCAAAGCCTATTTCTAAGCTATATAAAGGATATTTAGAGTCTGTTTAACTTATGGTCATGTTCCGGAATGTTCGTTACAGTTCAATTTTGCATACTTTCGCAGTTTGTCGAATTTAGTCCCCGTAAGCAAATAAACTTGATTTTGCTATACCAAAGCCTTCAAAACTTATTTCTAAGTTATGTAAAGGTTATTTAAGGTATGTTAGGCATAAATTGATGTTCCGGAGTATTTGTCGCGTTAAACTGATTACGTTTACGCACCAGTTTACGTATAACTCTCCAGAAAGCGATATAGAGTTTGAAATTGAATAAAAGTCAAAACATGAAAAATGTTAAACATAAACAAACAAACTTGGGATCAAATAACTTTATTTCATTGATAACTGAACTGTTTACCATGATTACAAGCACAGATGTCACATGATGGATCTTCCTCAACCAACAGTATGAGTGATCAAAGTTATGATCATTACATTGACATTACTACTGGTTTTAATTCCCAAATCAACTCATCACTTATTGTTAACCAAAATTTTGAACTAATGATAAATGATCAAAAACCCATGGATCCAACTGGCCAAGAGGAATTTGACCTTTTAGACCAACTTGCACTTTTAAGTATCAAAACAAACAAGTTTTATAACAAAACAGTAGAAGGTTTCCTGGTTTGGAGGGTAGGGGTAAATTTGAAAAGGACAAGTCCAGAGTTGAGTGTTTTAAATGTCATAAACTAGGTTATTTTGCTAGGGAATGCAGAAGTGCTACATAGAATATCACTCCTATGTGACTTATCCTAGTCAATTAAACCGATCTAACTACTGTTGGTCAACAATCAAGTTTTTCAAATGCACATCAATATTCTTCACAAATTGCCCCTGGACCATCCACACAGTACACCTCACATATTGCACACGAACCAATTCAAATGGCATATCAATATGCTAATGGGCCACCATAATATCAATCTGCACAGGTCCATATACCACAAGCACATGTCTAAACTCCTTCACAATCAAAAGTTTAATCCCAAGCTCATATACAAGTAGTTTCTCAAACTAATAGTTCCCAAGTATCATAAACTACTTAACAAAGCTTTTTCCTTAAAGCTTCGTAGATTGGAGTAGTTTGCCTGAGGATCTGAATGATGAATATTTTGGCACGATTGCTATGGATCATGGTAACCAAAACCTAGCACTGGTTGTTTTAGAAACCTTAAGTGAGACTTTTGGTTTTTGCATTGTACCACAAACTGAATCGAAAACTGCTGGATCTTCATAGAATGTTGACATATCTAAGAAATACTGAAAGGACCTGGTTCTAATCAATGCATCAAGACATTTGGGGATATAAGAGAAAATTGTGAAAAATCTGAAAAACTTTTGAATTAAACCATCAAATCTTACAATGAAATTCTTAAGGAAAAGGGCCAAATCATTTCAAATATAAAACATGAGCCCACTATTCACAATGTGCAGATTGGATCACTTCTTTCAAAATATCATTTGTGCTAAAAAGAGCTTGATTCTACCCAAGTGAATTGCAAAATGGGTAGTCATGCAAAGGTTTTGAGATTTTGCTAAATTTGTGGACATAAGGCAATGTTAAATTTGGTTTAGGATACAATCACACACAAGGACCAAGTGATTACTCTCCCAAAACTCAAATTGAAACTGAGTCCATCTCTTCAAAGGAGTTTGCAAACACATATATGGGTCTTTCACACAAGTTTCCTGATCAACACAATTCTAAATGGTTTGATGAACATGTACTGATAAGGGATTCAAACCAATGACCTTTGTGACTTTAGAAGAGAAAATCGAACCAACTGTTATCCCTCCAGTCGTTTCATCTAAAACTGTTGGCCATAGCCAAAACTTAAAAGCCAAATCAAAATGTGGCTCATAAAGGGGCAAAACCACAAAAGTCACTTCATTCTACACTGTCTGTGAATGGACAAATCACAACACAAAAGAATGCCACATTGTCATTGCCTATGAGAAAAGCAAGAGGACGAATCTTAAAAACTGTAAAAAAAGAGCCAGTTTTTTATCCCCGCAATCATGGTTGTAGAAATCGCTAGTTGGTTGGTGGGGTGGGGACTAGCGATTAATCAGCGCCTAGTTGGGTTTTTACAACCATGCCTACAGTGATTCTAGTTACTGTGAGCCAACATGATCATTTGAAGTGTTTAAAACTGTTGAGACTCTAGTAACATTGGCCTTGAACCATAGGAAATTCACTAGACCGATTTAAGTAACTGATGCACCACCTGCCAACATTTGGCTAAAACAAAGGATTACCATTCTACCACTCATCAATACAAACACAGGAGGCCTGATCAAGGTGTTGAAATAAAGGCACTGTCAGAGAACCAAAAAGAATTGATAAGGATGGTACAAAAGTTGTCAACGTGTCAAAATAGTGGTTAAAGTGATAAGTCAAGCCTTGATGGAATCAAGCCTGCAAGTTATTAAGAATGGGTTCCAAAATCCTTTCACTGAAAAGTCTCTTTCAAAATAAAAAATGTGTATTTAATATTTTATAAAAATGAAAATTAAAAAAAGGAAACTACTGCTTTTCTATAATTGACCAAAAACTACAGGGATATTCTAGCAGTATCCTGAAATCCAGTAGTTTCCTATGACCATTACACCACTCCTATAAATACTCTTGTAGAAGTATGGGTCATGTTTACCACTCTCAAATTCCTTTGTTGGTCAATTACAAACCCTAACTTCCATTTTTACCCTCTGAACTTTCATACTTCACCTAATTTTATCATGGTCAACCTTGCTTTCCGACCTACTCACAACTTACTTACTTCCTTATCTTACCAAGGAAGATGATCATCCTGAATACCACCACATCATTGATCTCATGCTGAAATCACCATTCCACCATGCATTAACTATCAACCCAACCATCTACAAAACCACCCTTACTGAGTTCTAGGCCAATGCACGCCTAACACAAGATGATAAAGGCAAAGTGCTAGCCATTGTTGTAACAGTAGGGATGAAGGAAATAACCATCACCCTTGAGATTCTGACAATCAAACTTGAACTTGGAGATGTTGATGTGGTTGAAAAATTTTCTAACCATGTAATGGATGTGGAATTTATTAAGCAGGGGTATTATGGCTCAAAAAAAATATGCCACATATGAAAAGAAGAAAAATTGTTATGCGGGTCTCAAGTATCTATTTCATACCCTTATGCAGTGCCTCTCAAGTAAATCCGGTTCTTAGAATGAAGTTCCCCAATCTACACAATATATTGCTTATTCAATATTGACTGAGTCTAACTTTAAACTTTCAAATCAAATTTTTGAAGAACTAATTTCAAATCTTAATTCAACAACAAAATTTTTTATGTACCCCAAGCTCATCATGGCAATCTTGCAACAAGATTTGTCTGATAAAGCCTACAAAAGGGGTGAAGTTCTTCCCATCAATTCTCTTTCGGCTTAAACCTTTAAAAGGGTGGAAAAACTTAAATAAGAGCCTGTGACTGAAAAAGATGGTGAGTCAGTGTAGGGTACTGATCCTGCATAACCAGCGGTTGACGTACCATACTCACCTGAGCCCACTGCTCCTGCTGACCAAGGGAAGAAACCCAGCCTTGAAGAACCTACAACAAAAATCACTAAAAAGAGAAAGAAGTCTTCTAAGCCTTCACATTCCAAATCCAAAGCCATCCCCTCAAAAGAGCCAGACAAAGGCTACTCAGAAAGATGAGGCCCATGAGAGTCTGGCAGAAACACAAACTTAGCCAGAGATTGTGGTTACTTTTTCACCACAGTCTTTAAAGACTCCAACCAGCCAAGCCTTCCCAACCATAGTTTTATTAGGAGACTCATAGAGTCAATCATCCATCCATACAATAAAATGGGCACATCTCAACCACAAATCATAGAGATGGATCCATAGAATGAAGCCCTGGTACAGCAGGACCCTAGCACTCACCCATGTGAGGAAGAGGCTCATCCTAAACATATAGATCCTGTTGTAGTGATTACAGAGGTGGCTTCCACTATTCTTGATAAACCTATTGGTTTACAAGAAGGCAGTGGAAACATCCTTAGGACCACCATGCATACAACAACAATAGAACTTATCCATGCCTCTAGGGTATTGGAAGAAGGAAGTGTTGGAGGTCCCTAGTACCAAGAAAAAAGGGCATCAGGAAGTGTTCTTGTGCTTGAAAAGCCACAGACACCAACTGATATAACCATCTTTGGTGGGGGAGCAGATGAGTCCGAACTCAAGGAGTTAGTCACCAAAATTCCCAAAACCAGTAGTTAGAGGAAGTAACAGAATAACTGAGAGCTACAGTATCCAAACTCAAGGAGTTGGTTGTCACAACCCGACCACGTAAAACAACAATCATGGCGGAAACCTCAGGGAGTGTCGTAACATAATCATTCTTTCACAACCATGGATTAAATAGTTTCGTTTTATTGAATTCTTGAACTCATTGTTTTATTACAAATCAGATAAATACAAATATTGTCTTTCAAGTTTTAAAGTCGCTAAGGCACGAGTCCATCCTATGTATAGCATGCATCAATAATCATCACATAGCAGCATCTGAAACATATGTAAAAATAGGTACGTCAGCATAAAAATGCCTGTGAGATACATAGGTTTTATTAAAATAGGATTCATGACTTGTAAGTTTAAAAGAATGTTTAACAAAAAGTAGTCATGAACTTATAAAAATGTTTTCTTTTATAAATCATGCGAAAATCGATAAGAAATCAGATGATATAAAAGAATAATACATATATAAATAAATAACCAAGTAAAATGAGTTTGTATAAAATATGTTGTTTGTAAAACAGTGTTTCATGAAGATATGATATTTGTGTAAAATGCAATATGTCTAACTTGAAATGGCTTAAGTCGATAGTATATCAAATATACTTTAGTTGTTAAAATAATAGTTTTCGGTAGTACATCATAAGTATACTTTGGTTTAAGAACGAAAGCATCGGTAGTATATCATTTTATACTTTGGTTTTGTAAATAACACATCAAACTATGCTTTGCTTTTGAAAATAGCATATCAACTATGCTTTAGTAAATAACAAGGTCAGTAGTATATTAAACTATATGTTGGGTTTGTACATAGTATATCAAATTATACTTTGGTAAATAATATCACATTTTGGGAGCATATCAAACTATACTTTGGTAGTATATCGAAATATACAAAAGAATATGTGATTTGGTATTTCATTCAAACCTTAGTGCATCAAACTACACCTTAGAGACTATAGAAAGACCACAAAGGCAATTTATATTTGGTTAAAATTTGGTTTCTAACATTCCATACAACAGGAATGGGGTGTCTAGTCATATAGCGCTATATCGTACTACCAACCGGCTTGATGAATGTATTAAATAAGTACAGTCCAACACTTTGTTTTATAATCTTTGAAAATTAGTGTTTAAACCATGGATAATCATTCAATTTGTCAAAAGATAAGTACTAGTATGTATAATCATATAGTTGAAATCATGAAAATAACAAATAGGCACACATGTTTCACCCCAAAACATTTGAAAACAGTAAAAGAGGGGACTATGTACTCACTTGATGCTTAGAAGTCTTGAATAACAACCAAGCAAAGCTAGAGGGATCACAGAATCAAACGGCACCTAATATAGGTAACTATGTTAATAAACCGGCTCTAAATCGGAAGATCAGATAGAATGAGGTTTCGTAAACCAAATGAGTATAAGAACTCATGTAACAGGGTTTAACAAAGCCTACATTCTAAAACGAAACCTATCCTAAGTGCTTACGACCCATTGCGACTTGTTAAGGTAGCTTATGCTACTTTAACGCGTCGTTCGTGTAAAACCTATTCGGACCGCCTAACTAGTCCTATGGCAAGTATTATATGCCTTAACATGTCTAATAATTTTACCTAATTAGTTTAAATGTAAAAATTTAGGTTACATATGCTTAAAATGAATTTATGCGTAAAAAGGGCATTTTAGCCATTTACCTAAGGCATATAAATTACCTATCATACAACTAACTAAATGAAGTGACCACAAGGTATAACCTCGGAAGGTTATTCCCTATACAACTATGGTCACAAAATATGTTTGGTCGGATCCTAACGATCGACCAATTGGTTCGAGTTCGAAAATCTAAGCGGTTGTTTAGACCGCTTATCTTACGACCCTATATAAGCACTAAACCTAAAGTGACGAGTTAAACATGTTAAAACATGTTTAACGAAGTTAGAAAACAAGTTTGATATCAAAACAAAGGGTTTTGATACCCAATAATAGTTTGGTTGCAAAATACGTATGAATACGCATTTTGACCTGTAACACCTCGGAAAATTTATGTCCAATAATGTATCGACACGTGTCATGAGCTTTAAACGTGTAAAAGATTCCTTTAGAGGGACTAAAGTTGACAAACAGGGAAATTATGTGAATAAAAGGGTTCAAAGTGTCAACAATGAATAAATATACTTTAAAATAGCCCTACATGATGTTTATACCCTTAAATGAATAAATCATGGATCATACGAAGCTAATTGTAAATGAAAGTGAGAGATTACAAACTACAGGGGTTAAATGTGTCAACGTGTTCAATATATACCTCTGAGTGACTTTTGGCAAACCCGAAGCTTTGTAACGATTAATTATGCTCACTAGAATGTGTGATAAAAATTTCACAAAGTTTCGTCATCATATGAGAAAGTTATGATAAAATTTGTATGCGAGGGGTTAAAAGCGTCAATGTTGAAATCTAAGGCCTTACGGGTGATCACAAAGTTAACAAAGGACTTAATGGTGTTTGGTAATCCCTTGGAACCCTTAAAAGTAAGGTTAGAAGGCCAAAAATGCAAGAACAAGACTTAAAACCACGTTTAAAAGGACCAGGGGCTGAAATGTAAATAGCTGAAACTTGTTTGGCTGGTTCTGGAAGGCTAGGCGGCCTGTGCACTTGCTGATTTTGAATATTACTTGCTCAGGTAAATACTCTTAACTTATTTTCCCTATACGGGCTTGGGATACGGTACTATAAAAGTACCGCTTGGTCGGGTGTGTAGTCATTTAAATCGGATTATGATTGATGTATTTACATAACTCGTTTTAATCTGTATTATTTGGTGTATGGCCTTTGGGGGTTAAATGACCATGTCCCGGATATCCTTGGCATCATTCAAAGAA
Organism: Helianthus annuus; assembly: GCF_002127325.2. NCBI lineage: Eukaryota > Viridiplantae > Streptophyta > Magnoliopsida > Asterales > Asteraceae > Helianthus > Helianthus annuus. The sequence goes on from NC_035443.2 coordinate 120,561,987, forward strand.
ATGGCCACGACCTAAGCACGGGGTGTAGGCGTACACCTGACAGTTGCATTATGTAAAAACTGGTAATCCACTTAAAGGATTCAACCTTGTGGGTGTTATACCTGTGGCGTGTCAGTTAATCTTGTCCGGCCCTACAAACCCGCCCTAATGGACGACAAATACGTAAAACTGTATACAAGATTATTTTTAAATAATTGTCCCAAGTTATAAAATATATTTTTTGCCTAAGTGCATTCAAATTAATTTTCAAACTCTTTTCAAAATGAGTCAGTTAAGTTGTATTTACCAGTGTAAACTGACGTATTTTCCAAAAAGGCTAAGTGCAGGTACTAGACGAAATAGGCTGGCTACTCCAGGCGTCATTACTCAAGTCTCGCAAGCTTTAGATGCTTTTAAAGTCTGTTGAACAATTTCCTTTTTCCTTCGATCCGCCTGTGGATCATTTTAAACTATCTTGTGATACTTAATCTTACAATTTATTTGGTTGAAATGAATCTATCTTTTGCTTCCGCTGTGCATATAAATTGGTGTTGTTTGACTATGATGATATCAACTACGTCACGATACTCCCCACCGGGCCACCGGTAATACGTGGAAATATCGGGGTGTGACAGGTTGGTATCAGAGCCAACACTGAGTGAATTAAACACTAGCCTTTTATGTTTAATCTCAGTTACACAAATTGCACATTCCTCGATCCTCGAGTCTAGACAAATAACATAGGACAAATTTTGTTTTGTTTTATTTTTGTCTTTTACTTCATATATATTATTGTTGTTATCTTTGTTTATGTTGACAGGTTTAACAATGCCGCCACGATTCAGAAGAGGTAGAGGCAAGGCCCCAGTGACAGGCCATGATCACGAGGCCGGACCTTCCCACCGGCGCACGCCACCCATCACCATGAGCACCAGTCCCCAAGAACCTCGAGGACTTACATTGAACCAGGGAGGCGATCCGTCTCCCTAAGCTCCTTACCATCTTACCTTCATTCTTTTGGGCCTCAGTCTGAGAATGAGCCCAACAACCCGCACCCTTCATTTATACCTCTACAGCGATCCAATTCGCACCATTCCTTTGGCGACCCCACTCCTGTCTTTGAGAGCTGGTTCAATCCGGCAAACTATATTGAAGAACCCGTGGGTTTTAACCCACTAGGACCCGAAGACCATTTCTCTGGCGATCATGCCATGGATATGGACGAGGATACGGATCCCGTCGAGCCTGCAACAGGGACCCCAAACCACCCCATCGAGATCTCTGATGGGTCCTCTTTTCATGGATCACCTTACCGTGGTCCAGACAGTTACCAGGCGAGGTTCGCCCAGTTTGTGGTATTTTACCCCCTCTGAGCACTCGTCGCCTTACCAGCAGCAACCACAGCAGCAGCAGCAACAGGATCCTTCTGAGGATTCTCGCTTTGTGGCGGTTACTCCACCCCCACCACCACCAGTTGAGAAACCGCCTCTGGAGCCACCGAGGCGGAGGAGATCAAACGCACGGATGTCCATGCGAGGAGGAGTGCGTATCAGCACCCCTCAACCTTCAAGTGGCAGCCACTACCCACCACTCCAAGAAGAATCGCAGATGGGGGGACCTTCAAACCCCATCTCGGAAGTAGACTCTGCGCCTGTAGCGCCACCGTTGGGTTTGGGTAACCCGATCCCTGCATACGCCGGTTCAGCGGCGTATAACCCATTTGAGCAGCTGGCCCATACCAACTACAATTATGCTGAGGTCAACCCATATCAAGCAGCGTGGGACTACAATGCTCTTCATCCTGAAGGGCCCTATGGTGGTCCTTGGACCACTGGGTACCCACCTTATGTGTACCAGCACGCACCACCTCCTCAACCTCTGCATCAGCAGCCGCTGCAGCCGCAACTGATCCCGCCAGAACGCCAACAAGAGGTTCTCGATAGATTGGACCGAGTTGAGCGGGAAGTTTAGACGGAGCGCAGAAACAACGAGGCTTCTTCAAAGGGTTATCAGACCTGATCAAGGGGAAGTCCAAGAGAAGGGATTATTGAAGATCCTTGTTTATTTATTTATTTATGTTGTAATCAAGTCCCTGCGTGGACTTTTGTTTCTGTACTCAGCCCCTGCGTGGGCTTGTCTTTTTGTATTCTGCCCCTGCGTGGGCATGTCTTTCTGTTGACCCCTGCGTGGGTATGTTGTTGTTTGGCCCCTGCGTGGGAATGTTATTTCAGTAGAAGTCCCGTTTAGGGCAAAATTTGTACTTGTTTGAATTTGTAATGGAATGATTAATTTAATTTTCATTTTTGTTGTTAAGTATATGCATAAAACATAAAATAAATGAAAAATAGCATTCCTTTATATAAGATCTACCATTATAATAAAATGGCAAAATCTAAAAAAGGACAAGACCTAGCCATGTGTCACCTTAAGACAGGGCCAAGATGGTAGTTCCACAATTAGATTCAGATCCATATTAACATCTCACATTAGGATTGTTCTGCGTTTAAATATTAAAAAAGAAACTTAAAGGTAAGACCTAGTCTATATGTCGTTGCAGACATGGCCAAGATGGTAAAACCTGTTCAAAAGATTCAAATCCTTGTTAACATCTGAAGATATGTTAACATTCTTGGCAAAAATGTGATACGATAAAATCGCATAAGTCATCCTTAAATTGGATTACTCCAATTTTTCCTTATTTAAATAATCATCCTTAAAGATGAAGTGACTACGGGCTGTAATTAACATCCTCTGAGACTAAAGACAGTGGTAGCCTACAACTCCCTGTCAAGAAAAGGTAATGAACTTTGATTCAAACCTTAATGCCTCGATTCCATAAAATCTGGACTTCTAAACTAAACTTGTCCACATGACTAGGCCTTTTGTGCTATTATTAACTTATAATTTAGGATTATGATAAAAATCCTGAATAATTATATATTTAACAAATTAACTAAACTGGCTATTAAAAACCATGGTTAATAAGTTGTCAAAAACAATAAAACTGTAAAGGCTTCTAAATAAACCTTGTCAAATATTTTCTTTTACGTAGCAATTAAAGCTACATGGCTAGGTCAGAAGAGGTAAACAGCCATCCAGTGGAAAACCATGAAAACACTAAGATACATGTGACCGGAGCAGAACTGCAAGCATTAATAGATAATGCTGTTACAAAAGCTATAGAGCGGCAGTATAATGAATCTAGCGGGACTCGAAGTAGGACCCTATCTACATCGCATTCCAAGCCTAAGACTCATTCAGAAGCTCACAGCAAGCCACCGTCTAAGAAAGATGAGCCAAAGAAAGATGATGATCGACATTCCTCAAATCAAAACAGTGTTCCATCCAAAAGGATAGTATTCGATGATAAACCACGTACCAAGTCCTGTACCTATAAGTACTTTGTTTCCTGCAAACCCCGGGATTTCACTGGGGAGAAAGGGGCAATTGATTGTATGACCTGGTTAGATGAGATGGACACAATAGTTGACATCAGCGGTTGTGCCGAAAGGGATATAGTGAAGTATGTATCCCAATCATTCAAGGGAGAGGCATTAGCATGGTGGAAGTCTCTCATTCAAGCTGCTGGGAAGATCCCACTCTACAATCTGTCATGGGATCAGTTCGTTGCTCTCATTAAAGAGAATTATTGCCCGCACCATGAGGTTGAAAGAATTGAATCAGACTTCTTAGCGTTGGTAATGAAGAATTTAGATTGTCAAGCTTACCTCATCAGTTTCAATACCATGTTTAGACTGGTTCCGTATCTGGTAACCCCGAAACCCAAAAGGATTGCTCGCTTCATTGGGGGTTTAGCCCCAGAAATCAAAGCCAGTGTTAAGGCGTCCAGACCTGCTACTTTCAGATCAGCAGCTGATCTATCTTTGTCCCCCACTTTAGATGCGGTCAGGCTAAGATCGCTCAAGAACTCTGAAGAGGGAAAGAGGAAGCGTGAGGATGATACCTCACGAAGATCTGAGAAGAAGCACAAAGGTAATACTAACTTCAAGAAGAAGTCTGGGTCTAACAATGGTAACCAACAGGTGGAGGAAAAGCCAAAGTGCAAGACTTGCCAAAAACGCCATTTTGGAAAATGCAGACTTGAGTCCAAGTCTAAGTCAGGATCACCTGCATGTGGGTTATGCAAGTCTAAAGAGCACAAGACTGTAGATTGCAAGAGAATTAAAGATGCCACCTGCTACAACTGTAATGAGAAAGGGCACATTAAGACCAACTGCCCTAAATACGCCAAGAAGCCTGAGGAAGCCAAGAAGACCAATGCTAGGGTCTTCCAGATGAACGCACAGGAGGCGATTCAGAATGACAATGTGATCACAGGTACCTTCCTCATAAATGACGTTTATGCAAGAGTGTTGTTTGATTCAGGTGCTGATAAGTCGTTCGTAGATAATAAGTTTTGTGAGTTGTTAAAATTACCTGTTAAAACTTTAAGTGTGAAATATGAGGTGGAATTAGCTGATGGTACCTTAGAAACCGCCTCAACTGTTTTAGATGGATGTTTCATATCCATTAGGAACCACTCTTTTCCATTGTCCTTACTTCCTTTGAAGCTAGCCGGTTTTGATATAGTTATAGGAATGGATTGGTTATCTCATAACCAGGCCCAGATTGTTTGCAATAAGAAGCAAGTGATGATCAAGACTCCATCTGGTGAGCCACTTACCATTCAGGGAGATACCCAATATGGATTGCCTGAGCAGTTGGCTATGCTCAAGGCATCCAGATGTCTGAAGAAAGGTTGTGTCATTTATATGGCCCAGGTAACCATTAATGAACAGAAGCCCAAGATTGAAGATATTCCAGTCATTTCTGAATACCCTAAAGTTTTTCCTGAAGAACCACCTGGTTTACCACCAGATAGGCAAGTAGAATTCAAAATTGACATCATCCCTGGAGCAGCACCCGTTGCGAGAGTGCCTTATAGGTTGGCACCAAGAGATGAAGGAATTGAGGACGCAGCAAGATGATTTGCTAGCTAAAGGTTTTATTAGACCTAGTTCATCTCCTTGGGGAGCGCCAATCCTGTTTGTCAAGAAGAAGGATGGTTCGATGCGCCTATGCATCGATTACCGTGAGCTTAATAAGAACAGGTATCCTTTGCCCAGGATCGACGATCTGTTCGATCAATTGCAAGGGGCAAGCTACTTTTCTAAGATCGATTTGAGGTCAGGCTACCATCAATTGAAGGTTAAAGAAGAAGATGTGCACAAGACTGCATTTAGAACTCGTTATGGTCATTACGAGTTCCTAGTGATGCCTTTTGGGCTCACTAATGCACCTGCCGCATTCATGGATCTCATGAATCGCGTTTGCAAGTCCTATCTAGATAAATTTGTCATCGTCTTCATCGACGACATTCTCATATACTTGAAGAGCCAAGCTGACCACGAGAAGCATCTCCGTTGCATTCTGAAACTGCTTCATTAAGAAAAGCTCTATGCCAAATTTTCGAAGTGTGAATTCTGGCTTCGTGAAGTCCAATTCCTTGGACATGTTGTTAGTGAGCGTGGAATCTAAGTAGATCCCACTAAAATTGAAGCTATTATGAACTGGCAAGAGCCGAAGACGCCTATGGAGATTCGCAGTTTTCTAGGACTAGCAGGATACTACAGACGATTTATTGAAAACTTCTCAAGAATTGCAGCACCCCTGACTCTTCTCACCCGCAAGAATAACAAATTTAATTGGGGGCCTAAGTAGCAAGAATCTTTTGATATTCTAAAGCAGAAGTTGAGCAACGCCTCAGTATTGACGTTGCCTGATGGAATTGATGAGTTTGTAGTATATTGTGATGCATCACACACCGGGATGGGATGTGTGCTTATGCAAAAGGCAAGGTCATTGCCTATGCTTCACATCAGTTAAAGATGCATGAGAAGAACTACACCACCCACGACTTGGAGTTGGGTGCCGTGGTATTCACACTAAAACTGTGGAGGCACTACTTATATGGAACTAAGTGTGTGATCTATTCTGATCACAAAAGCCTTCAACACTTGTTCAATCAGAAGGACTTGAACATGAGGCAACGCCGATGGATGGAAACTTTAAATGATTATGACTGTGAGATAAGATACCATCCCGGCAAGGCAAATGTAGTCGCTGCTGCCTTAAGTAGAAAGGAGAAAGTGAAGCCTATAAGAATCAATGCCAAGAGCATTAAGATAAAGAATAGTTTGAATGAAAGGTTGTTAATTGCGCAGAAGGAAGCTGTATTGGAAGCTAACTATCCTGATGAAAAGCTAGGAGTAACTGAAGAACAATTATCCTATGGCAAGGACGGAATCCTAAGGTTAAATGGACGAATATGGGTTCCAGTTTATGGAGGACTTCGGGAGGTTATCCTCCAGGAAGCCCATAGTTCTAAATATTCCGTTCATCCTGGAGCTGATAAGATGTACCAAGATCTGAAGGCAAACTATTGGTGGATCTGCTTGAAGAAGTCTATAGCTGCCTATGTAGCTAAATGTTTGACGTGCACCCAAGTCAAGGCTGAACATCAGAAGCCGTCAGGTTTGCTACAACAGCCTGAACTTCCCACATGGAAGTGGGAGATGGTGACAATGGATTTCATCACCAAGTTGCCAAAGACAAAGAAAGGAAATGATACTATATGGGTGATAGCAGATAGACTGACTAAGTCAACACATTTCCTACCCATTAAGGAGACTTATAGCTCTGACATGTTAGCCCAATTGTACGTAGATAAGATTGTATCTCTGCATGGCATACCAGTGTCTATTATCTCCGACAGAGATACCAGATACACATCACATTTTTGGAAAAGTTTCCAACAGTCTTTAGGCACGCGCTTAAATTTCAGTACGGCTTACCATCCTCAGACGGACGGGCAGAGTGAGCGTACCTTCCAAACTTTGGAAGACATGCTTCGTGCGTGTGTGATTGACTTAGGTGGTAGTTGGGATAACCACCTGCCATTAATCGAGTTCTCCTATAACAACAGCTACCATACAAGCATTCAGGCTGCGCCTTTTGAGGCATTATATGGTAGGAAATGCAGAACGCTTATTTGTTGGGCAGAAGTAGGGGAAGCTCAATTATCAGGTCCTGACATAGTCTTTTTGAAACAACGGACAAGATTCTCCAGATTCGTGACCGCCTGAAAGCTGCCAGGGATAGGCAGAAATGTTATGCTGATAAAAGGCGAAAACCTCTAAAGTTTGAGGTTGGTGATAAAGTCTTGCTTAAAGTATCACCCTGGAAGGGGGTGATGCGATTTGGTAAGAAAGGTAAGTTAAGCCCAAGGTATATAGGACCATTCGAGATCATCGAATGTGTAGGAACAGTGGCATATAAGTTAAACTTACCTGAAGAGCTCAGTGGTATTCACAATGTATTCCACATCTGCAATCTGAAGAAATGTCTAGCTGATGAATCGCTAGTCATACCGCATACAGATGTGCACATAGATGAGAGCTTGAAATTTGTGGAAAAACCTTTGTCAATCGAGGATCGACAGGTTAAGAAGCTTCGGAGGAAGCATGTGCCTATTGTAAAGGTTAAATGGGATGCCCGCAGAGGTCCCGAGTACACGTGGGAGGTAGAGTCCACAATGAAAGAAAAGTACCCTCACTTATTTCAGTAAATCTCGGGGTCGAGATTTCTATTACGGGGGTGAGGATGTAACACCTCGAAAAATTTATGTCCAATAATGTATCGACACGTGTCATGAGCTTTAAACGTGTAAAAGATTACTTTAGAGGGACTAAAGTTGACAAACAAGGAAAGTATGTGAATAAAAGGGTTCAAAGTGTCAACAATGAATAAATATACTCTAAAATAGCCCTACATGATGTTTATACCCTTAAACGAATAAATTATGGATCATACGAAGCTAATTGTGAAAGAAAGTGAGAGATTACAAACTACAGGGGTTAAATGTGTCAACATATTTAATATATACCTCTGAGTGACTTTTGGCAAACCCGAAGCTTCGTAACGATTAATTATGCTCACTAGAATGTGTGATAAAAATTTCACAAAGTTTCGTCGTCATATGAGAAAGTTATGATAAAATTCGTATGCGAGGGGTTAAAAGCGTCAATGTTGAAATCTAAGGCCTTACGGGTGATCACAAAGTTAACCAAGGAGTTAATGGTGTTTGGTAATTCCTTGGAACCCTTAAAAGTAAGGTTAGAGGGCCAAAAATGCAAGAACAAGACTTAAAACCACGTTTAAAAGGACCAGGGGCTGAAATGTAAATAGCTGAAACTTGTTTGGCTGGTTCTGGAAGGCTAGACGGCCCGCGTAAGAGTAGCTTATGGGGTTACGCGGCCCGCGTGGGCACGCCAGCGACAGAAAACACCTGCAGGTGTCTGTCCAGGCCTGTTAACCGACTTATGAGCCTGTAAAATGATACCAGGGGCTGGGCAAATGGATTTTCATGCACTAGGGACAGTTGTGATGATCTGAATCCATGCATAGCGTTGCTTGGCATCATCTTGTGAGATCAAATTCCATATATAAACATCCCTCTAGTTGCAACATTGGACTCATTCATTTGCAAAGTTTACAAGACTCGTTTCTAGAGCTCCTCTGATCAGCAACAAGATTCCTTAGGCTTCCTAATCGTGCATAGTGTGACAACTCGAACTTTAGACTCGCTTTGTGTAACGCTACGTGCATATGTGAACTGGATTATATGTTTGGATTTAATAAACGTTTCGTTATTGTGTGCTTTGTATATATATAAATGTTAATAACTCGAACCGCACAAGCCCACAACACCCGCACAAGGCCGGTTGGGCCTCACTCTTGTACGCGGACCAATAGGGCGGCCCATGTGGGGTTCGGCCCACATCTCCTCTACGTACATGCCTCACATACACAACTAGGGTTTTTAGTTTTTAATCTTGGCACACACACAAACTCTCTCTCTTTTGCGTGAACACCGACGGCACAAGATCAACCCCTTGCTTCGGATCATTCTCTCCTACTAGCAACCGGTTAGTGTTGTGTTATTTTGTTTATTGATGATTTCATGATCTCATGCTTGAAACTAGATCGATTAGGATTGTTGATTTAATGAAAATATGATCTATGTGTTGATATCTTGCAAGTAATCGGTTGAATATAAGCTGCTAGCATGATTGTTATGATGATAAATACAATCAGATTGTAGTTGTGGTTAGCTTAGAATCGAATGTGATGATATAAAGATATCGGCTGTTATGATATATATTGTTCATACAATCGGCTTGGACATGAATGCTAGGTTGTTAGTATGTTGATTTGTTAGTATGTTGATGTATTGTTTAGATGATGTTCATGTTCGATTCATAAGAATTCTTGATAAAAACATTTGAACTTGGCTTGTTTGATCGATATTAAGTGAATCGATGTGTGTTAATTGATTGATAGAATGTTGAATTTGGAAACAATTGATTGCGATAACTGATAGCATAATTCAAGGGAAGTTGTTAATTGATCGCACAATTGGATCAACCACACAAGACCGACCGATCGCACAAGGGAGCCCCACCCGTACAAGCTTCCTGGATCGCACAAGGTCCAATTGTTTGGGCCTGATACGCTGTGTTGGGTTGGGCTGGACTACCCAAGGTTCCACGCGTACAAACGAGCCAATCGCACAAGCTGGCCCAAACGCACAAGGGTCACGAGTCGCACAATATGATCTCAGTCGCACAAGTTGTTGGGTTTGCTTAACTGTTGGGCCGGACAGCCCAAATACCCACTCGCACAAGCACACACTGATCGCACAATTGACTGTTTAGTTGCTGGGCCGAGATGTTTATTATGTATTGCTTAACTATTGGGCCACGCACACCTATGTTATGATATTGTTTAACCGATTGGGCCTCAAGCCCAATCCCAAATCGCACAACCCCAACGGACTCGCACAAGTCCACCATTGTGTGTTATTATTGGGCCGATAAACTAATTGGGTTGTTAATGTTAATTGATCATACTTGTATGATTCCATTATACTCGTGACTATTATGTGCTATATGTTAACTTGTACATGCATTACTTGAACCGAACCTGACTTGTATGGTAACCCTGTTAGGACGTGGTTGACCACTGTTAGTTCAAGAGTCTTTTAATTGTATACCTGCCGAGCAAACCAAGGTGAGTTCACACAGCCAAGGCATGGGATTCCCGGGTTGGGAATTGGGTTGGATATGACGAATGTGGAATGATTACTCGTACTTACGCATATACCAGACTATAGACCATCGTCCTCAAGTTAGTCAGGACACGTTACGTAAAGCCTACGTAACCCAGTACAATTGCCATATGTCTCCCGGGTCGGGAAGGACACGTTACGTAAAGCCTACGTAACCCAATACCATTCACTGGCTTCCAGGTCGGAAGGCCACGCTGCGTAAAGCCTACGTAGCCCCCACGCGTACCACTGTCCTCGGGGAAGGGCACGTCACGTAAAGCCTACGTGACCCTGTACGTATTCCTGTTCTCAGTAAAGAAGAACACATGGTCGGAAGTTAGTCTAGTAAGTACCGTTAATGAGAAGCCCTCATTAGCCAGGATAAACATGGGAAGCCCCCACTAGTTATACTTATGCACTACGTTATGAACTTACTTTCTGTGAACTCGCTCAACTAGTTTGTTGATTATTTGCTGCATGCCTTGCAGGACCTTAGGTATACTTGGAGCTTGCACCAGAGGAGAAGCGGGTCGTTGTGGACAAGAACTCGTGAATGCTTATTAAACACTTTTACATTCACACATTGATACTTATGCTTTGGGTTTTACATTTAATGCTTCCGCTACTTAAACAGTGTTTGGTTTTGAACACCAATTATGTCTTTGATTATTATTAAATGCTATGTTTGATATAATTGGTGGCTTGATCCTGGTCAGTCACGCCTCCAAGCGGTGGTACTCCGCGTGTGGGATTTTGGGGGTGTGACAGATTGGTATCAGAGCCATTGGTTATAGAGAACTTGGTTTTAATGTGGGAAAACGTTTTTATTAAAACCAGACTATAACCAGAACAGTGCTCTCAACGATCCACAACGACGCTTCGCTCCACGTGCAAGACTCGACATCCTAGGTAATAAGGTTCATGTTTATTGCCTGTTTGCTAGAACTGTTTAGAACTTTGCTCGCATTACGCTTAGATACACATGCTTGATTTCATGAGAACACCTATATGCCTACACTTTTCTGTCATCGCCCTACTCGCGAACCATTCTTATGTATGCTACTTGTTACTATGAAGATCATGTCTGGACGAATCAACATGACACAAGCCCAGCTAGAGGCTCTTGTTCAAGCTCAAGTTGCTGCGGCAGTTGCAGCAGCTCAAGCAGGTAGTATATCCTGCAGTATAGGCACACACTAGGATCTTTAGATCCTACATTAACTCTCGTATTTAACCTCGTCCTATTCGTACACAATAGGTCAACACGCGCAGCAGCCTGTCTGCACGTTCAAGAACTTCATGGACTGTCGTCCAAACACCTTCAGCGGCACGGAAGGAGCAGTTGGACTCCTCCACTGGTTCGAGAAGCTAGAATCAGTATTTGAAATGTGCGAGTGCCCTGAGGCCCGCAAGGTCAAGTTTGCTACTGGCACTTTGGAAGGGATAGCATTGACTTGGTGGAACGCCCAAGTCCAGATCTTAGGGTTGGCAGCTGCTAACGCCACCCCATGGAACGATTTCAAAGAACTCATCAAGCGTGAGTATTGCACACGGGAAGATATTCACAAGCTGGAAGACGAGCTTTATAACTTGAAAATGGTTGGATCGGAAATCGAAGCATATACCAAACGGTCCAATGAGCTGGCCGTTCTGTGTCCAACTATGGTGGACCCTCCGTACAAGCGCATTGAGTTGTATCTCAAGGGATTGGCGCCAGAAATTCAGAGCCACGTGACGTCGGCTAACCTCGAAAACATCCAGGAGATTCAGCGTCTCGCTCACCGTATCACCGATCAGGCAGTGGAACAGAATAGACTGCCCAAGCGTGTTAATGCTACTGTTAACGTCACCACCTCAGTTACTCCTGCTACATCTGGTGACAGTAAAAGGAAATGGGATGGGGATTCCAGTAAAGGTTCAGCATCTGTTCAGCCACAAGCTCAGCAGCAGAAGATCGATCACTATCAGAGTCCCAGTCAGCAGTCCTCTAGTGGTCACAGGCAGAGGAGATATCAGGGTAGTCAACCCAGGTGCCACAACTGCAACAGACATCACCACGGCCCGTGTAACAAGGGTCGCTGTCAAAGGTGTCTTAAGATGGGGCACGAGGCTAAAGACTGTAGGAGCCCTCGTCCTGCAAATCAGAATCAGCAGCCTCAGCAACCAGCTCCACAGAACCAGAATCAGCAGCAGCAGCCACAGCGTGGGAATCGGGGATGTTTCCAGTGTGGGGCTGAAGGTCACTTCAAACGCGATTGCCCTCAATTGAACCAGAACCGCAACAACAACAATAATCAGGGCAACGGGAATAACAACAATGGGGGAAACAACAACAACGGCAATGAAGCTCGTGGTCGCGCTTTTGTGCTAGGTCGAGGCGACGCAGTGAACGATCCCAACGTTGTTATGGGTAAGTTTCTCCTCGACAATATTTACGTTACTGTTTTATTTGATTCGGGTGCGGATACAAGCTATATGTCTGTGAAAATGTGTCAACTGCTAAAACGTGCACCAACACTTTTACCCACCAAACACGTAGTAGAGTTAGCAAACGGTAAAAGTTTAGAAGCCACGCACGTAGTTCAGGGTTGTAATCTTATCTTAGCTGGTCAAGCCTTCTCTATCGATCTCATTCCCATAGTTTTGGGTAGTTTCGACGTCGTGATTGGGATGGATTGGTTATCCCAACACCAGGCAGAAATCTTATGCAGCGAGAAGGTTATTCGCATTCCTCGTTTGGGTCAGGAACCTCTAGAAGTTCAAGGCGACAAGAGTGGTGCAGTGGTTGGCATCATCTCTTTCTTGAAGGCTCAGAAATGCTTACGTAAGGGTCACACAGCCATTTTGGCTCTTGTTACAGACACCTCAGCAAAGGAAAAGAAATTGGAAGATATTCCAATTGTACGTGATTACCCTCAGGTGTTTCCTGAAGACTTACCTGGTTTACCGCCTCATCGTCAGGTCGAATTTCAGATCGAGCTCGCTCCCGGAGCAGCACCCATAGCTCGCGCACCATATCGTCTAGCTCCATCAGAATTGGAGGAACTATCAAAGCAGCTACAAGAGCTCTTGGAAAAGGGCTTCATTCGTCCAAGCTCTTCGCCTTGGGGAGCTCCAGTTCTCTTCGTGAAAAAGAAAGACGGTACGTTCAGGATGTGCATTGACTACCGTGAACTCAACAAGGTGACGGTGAAGAACCGTTATCCTCTTCCACGCATCGACGACTTATTCGACCAGTTGCAAGGGTCGTGCTACTATTCGAAGATAGACTTAAGGTCAGGGTATCATCAGCTGAGAGTCCGGGATGAGGACGTCTCCAAGACTGCATTCAGAACTCGTTACGGTCACTACGAGTTTCTCGTCATGCCATTCGGGTTAACGAACGCGCCTGCGGTGTTTATGGATCTTATGAACAGGGTGTGCAAACCCTATCTCGACAAGTTCGTCATTGTTTTCATCGACGACATCCTGATTTACTCCAAGAGTCAGGAAGAACACGAGCAACATCTTCGCCTGATTTTGGAACTCCTTCGGAAGGAACAGTTGTACGCCAAGCTTTCTAAATGTGACTTCTGGCTTCGTGAAGTCCACTTCTTAGGCCATGTAGTGAACAGGGATGGGATCCATGTCGATCCATCCAAGGTAGACTCGATCAGAAACTGGCCTGCACCGCGTACGCCGACAGAAATACGCCAATTCTTGGGTCTGGCAGGTTATTACAGACGGTTTATTAAGGATTTCTCGAAGATTGCGCAGCCACTCACACTACTGACACAGAAGGGTGTCACCTACCGTTGGGGCAACACGCAGGAAACTGCTTTTCAGTATCTAAAGGATAGGCTTTGCAGTGCACCTATTCTTTCATTGCCAGAGGGCACAGATGACTTCGTAGTATATTGTGACGCATCCATACAGGGTCTGGGATGCGTATTGATGCAGCGGGATAAAGTGATTGCCTACGCCTCTCGTCAACTCAAGGTTCATGAACGCAACTACACGACGCACGATTTGGAGCTGGGAGCTGTTGTTTTTGCGCTTAAGATATGGCGACACTACCTGTACGGTACCAGGTGCACGATTTACACCGATCACAGGAGTCTCGAGCATATCCTTAAGCAGAAGGATTTGAATATGCGTCAACGACGATGGGTCGAGTTACTTAACGATTATGAATGCGCTATCAAGTACCATCCAGGCAAAGCCAATGTTGTGGCTGATGCCCTTAGTCGAAAGGACACTCTACCACGGCGCGTGCGAGCGCTACAGCTTACGATTCAGTCTAGCCTTCCAGCACAGATACGAAATGCTCAAGTAGAAGCATTGAAGCCCGAAAACGTCAAGGCTGAAGCCTTACGCGGCTCACGACAGCAAATGGAACAGAAGGAAGATGGCGCTTATTATGTAGCGGGCCGGATTTGGGTCCCTCTTTATGGCGGTTTACGCGAACTTGTAATGGATGAAGCTCACAAGTCTCGCTACTCGGTACATCCAGGGTCGGATAAAATGTACCATGATATCAGTACTACCTATTGGTGGCCTAGCATGAAGGCCCACATTGCTACGTATGTTGGAAAATGTTTGACCTGTGCGAGAGTCAAGGTCGAATATCAGAAACCAGCTGGCCTACTGCAGCAGCCTAAGATACCTCAGTGGAAATGGGAAGAAATTTCCATGGATTTTGTTACGGGTTTACCTAGATCCCAGCGTGGGAACGACACGATATGGGTCATAGTTGATCGACTCACCAAGTCTGCACATTTCCTACCGATTAAGGAAACGGACAAGTTCTCCACTCTCGCAGACGTCTATCTTAAAGAAGTTGTCTCGAGGCACGGGGTGCCCACGTCTATCATTTCGGATCGCGACGCACGATTCACGTCAGAACTTTGGCAAGCGATGCATAAATCTTTCGGCTCACGACTAGACATGAGCACGGCTTATCACCCTCAGACGGATGGGCAGTCGGAGCGTACGATTCAAACTCTCGAAGACATGCTTCGGGCATGCGTTATCGATTTCGGCAACGGCTGGGAAAAAGCACCTCCCTTTGGTGGAGTTCTCGTACAATAACAGTTATCACACCAGCATTCAAGCCGCCCCATTCGAGGCATTGTACGGGCGTAAATGCCGGTCACCACTCTGCTGGGCAGAGGTGGGAGATAGTCAGATCACGGGTCCAGAGATTGTTGTGGACGCCACAGAAAAGATTGCACAAATACGACAACGCATGGCGGCAGCACGCGACCGTCAGAAAGCCTACGCGGATAAGCGTAGAAAGCCATTGGAATTCGAGGTCGGGGACCGGGTTTTATTGAAAGTTTCACCCTGGAAGGGTGTGGTTCGTTTTGGCAAACGGGGTAAACTGAATCCGCGATACGTCGGACCATTCGAAATTTTAGAAAAGATTGGCAAAGTAGCCTACAAGTTGAAACTACCAGCTGAACTCGGGGCAGTTCACAATGTTTTTCATGTATCGAACTTAAAGAAGTGCCTATCAGATGAAAATCTCATCATTCCTTTTAAGGAACTCACTATCGACGAGCGGTTGCAGTTCGTCGAGGAACCAGTAGAAATCACGGACCGGGATGTGAAGGTCCTCAAACACAAGAGAATCCCTCTTGTTCGAGTTCGTTGGAACTCCAAACGTGGCCCAGAGTACACCTGGGAACGCGAAGACAGGATGACAGAAAAGTACCCCCATTTATTCGGGAACCAGGCAACCACTACTGAGGCTGAAGCTACTACTTCGGAATTTCGGGACGAAATTCCAGATCAACGGGGGGAGGATGTGACACCCCAGGAAAACCAGTGAACAGTACAGTTTACCTAGCTCCCTCAGTGAGTGCATACCAAATTTCGGGACGAAATTTCCAATTAGTTGGGGATAATGTGACAACTCGAACTTTAGACTCGCTTTGTGTAACGCTACGTGCATATGTGAACTGGATTATATGTTTGGATTTAATAAACGTTTCGTTATTGTGTGCTTTGTATATATATAAATGTTAATAACTCGAACCGCACAAGCCCACAACACCCGCACAAGGCCGGTTGGGCCTCACTCTTGTACGCGGACCAATAGGGCGGCCCATGTGGGGTTCGGCCCACATCTCCTCTACGTACATGCCTCACATACACAACTAGGGTTTTTAGTTTTTAATCTTGGCACACACACAAACTCTCTCTCTTTTGCGTGAACACCGACGGCACAAGATCAACCCCTTGCTTCGGATCATTCTCTCCTACTAGCAACCGGTTAGTGTTGTGTTATTTTGTTTATTGATGATTTCATGATCTCATGCTTGAAACTAGATCGATTAGGATTGTTGATTTAATGAAAATATGATCTATGTGTTGATATCTTGCAAGTAATCGGTTGAATATAAGCTGCTAGCATGATTGTTATGATGATAAATACAATCAGATTGTAGTTGTGGTTAGCTTAGAATCGAATGTGATGATATAAAGATATCGGCTGTTATGATATATATTGTTCATACAATCGGCTTGGACATGAATGCTAGGTTGTTAGTATGTTGATTTGTTAGTATGTTGATGTATTGTTTAGATGATGTTCATGTTCGATTCATAAGAATTCTTGATAAAAACATTTGAACTTGGCTTGTTTGATCGATATTAAGTGAATCGATGTGTGTTAATTGATTGATAGAATGTTGAATTTGGAAACAATTGATTGCGATAACTGATAGCATAATTCAAGGGAAGTTGTTAATTGATCGCACAATTGGATCAACCACACAAGACCGATCGATCGCACAAGGGAGCCCCACCCGTACAAGCTTCCTGGATCGCACAAGGTCCAATTGTTTGGGCCTGATACGCTGTGTTGGGTTGGGCTGGACTACCCAAGGTTCCACGCGTACAAACGAGCCAATCGCACAAGCTGGCCCAAACGCACAAGGGTCACGAGTCGCACAATATGATCTCAGTCGCACAAGTTGTTGGGTTTGCTTAACTGTTGGGCCGGACAGCCCAAATACCCACTCGCACAAGCACACACTGATCGCACAATTGACTGTTTAGTTGCTGGGCCGAGATGTTTATTATGTATTGCTTAACTATTGGGCCACGCACACCTATGTTATGATATTGTTTAACCGATTGGGCCTCAAGCCCAATCCCAAATCGCACAACCCCAACGGACTCGCACAAGTCCACCATTGTGTGTTATTATTGGGCCGATAAACTAATTGGGTTGTTAATGTTAATTGATCATACTTGTATGATTCCATTATACTCGTGACTATTATGTGCTATATGTTAACTTGTACATGCATTACTTGAACCGAACCTGACTTGTATGGTAACCCTGTTAGGACGTGGTTGACCACTGTTAGTTCAAGAGTCTTTTAATTGTATACCTGCCGAGCAAACCAAGGTGAGTTCACACAGCCAAGGCATGGGATTCCCGGGTTGGGAATTGGGTTGGATATGACGAATGTGGAATGATTACTCGTACTTACGCATATACCAGACTATAGACCATCGTCCTCAAGTTAGTCAGGACACGTTACGTAAAGCCTACGTAACCCAGTACAATTGCCATATGTCTCCCGGGTCGGGAAGGACACGTTACGTAAAGCCTACGTAACCCAATACCATTCACTGGCTTCCAGGTCGGAAGGCCACGCTGCGTAAAGCCTACGTAGCCCCCACGCGTACCACTGTCCTCGGGGAAGGGCACGTCACGTAAAGCCTACGTGACCCTGTACGTATTCCTGTTCTCAGTAAAGAAGAACACATGGTCGGAAGTTAGTCTAGTAAGTACCGTTAATGAGAAGCCCTCATTAGCCAGGATAAACATGGGAAGCCCCCACTAGTTATACTTATGCACTACGTTATGAACTTACTTTCTGTGAACTCGCTCAACTAGTTTGTTGATTATTTGCTGCATGCCTTGCAGGACCTTAGGTATACTTGGAGCTTGCACCAGAGGAGAAGCGGGTCGTTGTGGACAAGAACTCGTGAATGCTTATTAAACACTTTTACATTCACACATTGATACTTATGCTTTGGGTTTTACATTTAATGCTTCCGCTACTTAAACAGTGTTTGGTTTTGAACACCAATTATGTCTTTGATTATTATTAAATGCTATGTTTGATATAATTGGTGGCTTGATCCTGGTCAGTCACGCCTCCAAGCGGTGGTACTCCGCGTGTGGGATTTTGGGGGTGTGACACATAGGACCCTTGTAAGTGTCCTTAACCCTTCCTAATTCAGTTTAGCTTAGTTATTTAGCTTAAAGTCAAACCGTCGTAATTAAGGTTTGACTTCAAGATTAATCAATAATTGTCCAGTCAAATCTCGAATTAAAAATACCTATGAGTTGGTAATTATGTGGGTAATAAACCCTTAAAAGGGCACCCTCTGATTCCCACTCTAACTAGGTCGATTATCGGGTCAAAGTTAATCTTAAAAAGTCAATAGAAAGCTTATTTTCAAATTATTGCATAATTAGCAATGTAGAAGCCATGCAACCTGTTTTATCATTAATATAACTTGGTAATTTGTTGGCGCGTCCGTCTGTCGTCTACGTCTTGTATCGAGTCTTGTAAAGAATAGGTTAGAACAGGGCACGAGAATCGAGAATATGTGAATTAGTGCTGATTCCGCTCGATACACGGACTGAGACTCTCCCGCCCCCTCAACAGTGACACGATGTCATTTCAAGAGAAATCTTAATATTGTCTGATTCCGCTCCAGTGTAAGTTGATGATTTCGCTCGAAATGTTATTGTTGATTCCACTTGAAATGCTATGCATGTTCAAGCGGAACCCCATGCCTATATAAAGGCTGTTGGAGCGAAATCATGTACGAATTGGTTCCGGTTTGCAACGAAGTGCTGCCGAAGTGTTGTCAGAACTGTAAACGTCATTCAATCAATAGAAACAACAGTTTAAAGTGATATTCTAGCTGAATTGAGCTTAGTTTCTTAGTTTCCGCCTCTGAAACTGAGTTTAACTCTTCTGATTGACTCGTTTGGGTCACAAAACGATCCTACAAGTGGTATCAGATCTCAGGAAGAAGAGTTTTATACAATTCAGCTGTTAATTCTGTTTCTACACCATTCTTTTTCAAAATTCAAAACTTTTCACGGTTAAAATCGGCTCAAATTCACACAGTGCACTCGGAATTACATATTATCAAAGCCTTAAAAGTTTCAAGTTAAAATTCAATCTAAAACTGATATTTTTAGTGATTTCGCTTGAAAAGGTTCGATTGAATGATGACATCACAGTTGATTCCGCTTGAAGTTAAGCTTTGATTCCGCTCAGAAACGTGTTTCTGCTTGAAAGTTTCTGGTTGATTTCGCTTCAACTGAGATTCCGCTCCAAATTAGTGTGTAATTCCGCTTCAAAAACTGTTTGGTGATTCCGCTCCAAATTACTTTTTGATTCCGCTCCAAATCAAAGGTTTCGCTTGAAAAGTATCAACTAATTCCGCTTGAATCAGTGATCTTGCTTGAAAGGGGACTTTGTTTGAAACTTGGTATTCCGCTTGAAAAGAACTGTTTGAGAATTTCTTGAAAACTGAAACATGGACAACGAGGATTTTTATAATGCCTTTGCTACCCCGATCACAGTTGCTCAGCAAATGATGTTGGAAAACGAAACGGGAACTATGCAAAAACCGCCCAAACTCATAAACATTGAAGAGTATAAGACTTGGGAAGAACGTTTTGAGAACTGGGTGCAAGCTAATTATCTAGATGCTTGGGAACGAATTGAGACTAAGTACGTTAGACCAATCAATGATGACGAAGATGTGATTCCTATCATAGATCTTAGTCCCGATGAGAAAAAGAAATACAAAAACGAAAAGATGATGATTAGCTTACTGCAACAGGCAGTCAAAGAAGATATTATGGTTTTACTGCAACATAATGGGAGTGCTTATTCGATTTGGAAAGCATCGCGATCTAAGTTTGTTGGTAGCCAAGAGATGATCAAGAACAAGAAATCACTTCTGAAGAAAGAGTTTGATTTATTTCGTGGTTTGAAAAACGAAAGCACAAAGCAGATAATTGAAAGATACTGCAACTTATTGGTAAACATGAAGAGGGCTAGCATCACCAAAGAAAATGAGGAGTTAATTGAGAAGTTAGCTGATGCGTTGCCACATGAAACTTGGGGTACATACTTGATGATGCTAAGAAACAAAAAAGGATTCAACAATTTGACACTTAGCAAATTCATTGAAAAGATTGAGGCTCAGGAAATGGAACAGATTAAGATTTCCAGAATGAAAGTGTTTGATGGTGAACAAGACATCGGGTTGTACTACAAATCAGGTTGAATGATAAAACAACCAACATGTCACCAAAAGTTGAAACTGCATTCAACACAAAGAACTCATCTGGAAGTTCATCCAAAGGATCAAACAGCAACACAAGTTTCTCATCATTTCCATCATTTGATCCAAACATTTCTACAACAAAGAATGGAAGAAAACTTCAATGCAACATTGTTTTAAATCTTGAGAGTGATCAAGAATATTCAGAGGAAGTTGCTAAGAGTCAAATGTCTTTGTTGGGAATGGTTTTAGAATCATACAGTAGTTTTGTGGCTGGAAAGATCGGAAATCCAATGCTTACTAAAAAAGATTACGATCAGATCGATGCTGAGGAAATGGATCTTATGGATATAAAATGGTGTTTGGCCAGTGTTCTAAGGAGAGCTGAGAAATTTAAGCAGATAACAGGAAGAAATGACTTACGTAAGGCTAACATTTCTACTTTAGGTTTTGATAAATCTAAAGTCACTTGTTTTCGTTGCAGGGAAAAAGGACACTTCAAGAGGGAGTGCATCAATCGCGAAGCAAGTGGAGCTCAGAATCCTTTCAACAACAACAATGATTACTATCGAAAGGCCATCTACCATCAAGTTGCTCAACAATCACCTCAACAACAACAACATCAGGCACAAACTGCACATGGCAGAAATGTGATTGAAGGTCCGTCAAAGAGAGCTTGTATGGTGAATCAAGATGAGAAGAATCCATCATCAGGTTTTAACTGGGATAAGTATATTCCATCTGATGCTAAAGCATGTGTGATTGATCAAGATGATGAGAAATTACCTGAAGGTTTTAGCTGGGAGAATTTCACTTGGGATGATTATATTCCTGATCAAGCCACAGCCCATACAGCTCACACAGCTTTTGTTGCCCAAGTTGAAGAAGATAGTGATGATGATACTAAGTACTATGCAAGAAGAATGGCAGAACATCTGAAGATGATGGCCGAAAGCGACAGTGAAGATGAAAAGGCCAAGAAGAAAAAGAAGAAGATCAAGACACCAGTGAGCAGTGATGATGAAGCTCCGGTGGTGAAAAGAAAAGTGAAAGAAGTTCCAAAGTTTAAAATTAATGAAGAGGTTATTGCAAAAGAGATTCCTGTGAACTGTGAAACCTGTGAAATCATTAAAAAGAAAAACAGTGAGTTGATCAGAAACTGGAGTTGCAAAGAATTGAGACTGAGAGAGTAAATCGTTTGTTGAAAAGTTACTCATGTACTTCTTATCTCATTGACAGGATCTATCCTACTATTGAAGGCATGAAGGCATTTGAAGATGATGAAGTAACTGAAGAAAGAATTAATGGAAAAGCTTCTGAAGGAAAGACTCTAGAGAAAAAGACTGAGAAGAAGAAGAAAGACACTAAGAAAAAGGCTGACAAGAAAATTTCTGGTAAGAAACAAAGTGTCAGTTACAACAAGTGTCCACCCCCGCTGGATAATGGATATTTGCCCAGAAATCCAAATGATGAAAGAGTCAAAAAGGCTACAAACTTACAATGGGAGTCGGAGTCCTCAGTCAATTTGCCAGAAAACATAGATGTCATGTTTACATCGTCTGACACTGATCAACAATCTCAATTGATGAAGATAGTGGTGGATCATGTGTTAGATAACGATGAAACTGAGGAGTCAAAGTCAGAGTCTAGTTCAGAGTCAAAGTCTGAGTCCAGCACTCCGGGTCAACATGAAAATCAGGGCAAAAGAGTTTATAGTAATGAATTCCTGTTATCATAATCTAATTTGAGTGATGAATCGTTTAAAGTTGCTTATGCTTTGAATGATTCAGACAAATTATATTCTGATGAGAAATTTCCAATAAGAGGTGTCAAAACTGAATTGATTAAAAAGGTTTTCAAACTAACAGAAATTAATATTTCTGAAATAAAAGATTTACATCTTATTGAAAAACCTAAAAAATACACCTCAAGAGTTCAACAAAGATTTAACAAGAAAAAAGGTTACAGTTTTGGTTCTGGTTTTCACAAGAAACCAAATCCTAACCGTAATTTCAAAAAAGAAAGGTCTTGGTTTTACTCCAACAGAAAAACAGAAAAATGAAAAATATGTTCGTGATTTTAAAGCAAAAATGACATTTGTTTCAGGTACATCTTCTGAAGAAGAGAAAGAAAGATTGTTCAGAAAACAATCAAACAAAGAATTCCTTGCAAAGAAGCAAGAAGAGATGAAGGTTGCTGGTCAGAAGAAAGTTACGAGAACCTGTTTCCAATGCAACTCTGTTGGACATATTGCCAGAGAGTATTCTAAGGCAATACAATCAAAACAGGGAGTTTCTTGTAAACTAAAGATCAAAGTTGTTGAATTTGAACCACCAATTGACCGAACCAAATTATTCAAAAATTCAAAATTTGAAATTGGTGAATGTTCAAACAAGTTTTATAAGAAGAGAGCTAAATCTGACAACCAGAAATGGGTTGTTAAGAAGTCTAGTGGAAGTTCTAGCGATGATTCTGATAGGTCAAAATCAGAGGAGCTATCTTCTGGCGATGAATCTGATTCCACAAAGTCAGATGAGCCACAGGTTGTTTCAGAATGTGAAAAATCAGTAACTCAGATGGATGATGAAAATTTTCCATCATTGAGTGCTGAAATTTTTAAAAAGAAAATTGGTAAAGTTGAAATATCAAACCAATTTTATGATGATAAAAAGGTGTTTGATGTCGAAAAGGCCTTTAACCCCAAAGTTAAACATATCTTTGGAAAGATGATTGATCGAAAAGTCAAAGGAGTTAAAGAGTTCTATGAGAAGAAGAGGGGAGGTAAGAAACCGAGTGTTGATGACTCGGTGACACCCAAGGCTGGTCAGGCTTGGGTGGATATTTTCTTTGAATAGAAAAACCTGACTTGCAGGAGTTCCCAGGTTGGTAAGCGTGGAACATGAATCGGCATCATTCTTTGTATTTGGTTATGTTTGTTGTACAAGTGGTATAGAGGTTTGTTTTGAAAAAGTGATTAATCAAGGTCTTTAAGTTGAACTTGATGTAATCCTCATACAAGTGGTTGAAGACAATATGATGAACCACATCCCAATCCCTACAAGTGATAAAATAAACTAAACTTATTTTCCGGAAAAATCATTTTGATTAAAACAAACTTAAGTGTTTTGAAATCATAATGAGAAAATAGTTTGTTGAAAGGGGGAGTTCTGATTGTTTATGCCAAGTGGATGGAGAATTGAAGTGATTCATATCAGTTGTCATGTTCTTGTATAGTTTGTTTTCATATTTTCTTTTAAATGTGTTTGAATTTTAGGGGGAGTATAAAATTTTAGAAAATCCAAAAACATTAGAAAATTTGAAAAAGTCAAAAACATGATAAAATCACAAATGAGTTTGTTGTGAAAAAGAGGAAATGATAGTACATCAGTGGACTATCACAACATGCTAAAGAATTGGAAAGTTAAAAATGTGATAAACAATCTCACTGCGGATATGCCAGTAGGTTTTGCACATTTAGTAAATTGTGACGAGATATAAACTTAAAAATTCAAACTTGCTTATTTCGTGGGTAACAAAACTTGGATATATTGGTAACCCCCCGAAATCTTGTTTGAAAGGTCCCTCTTTCTGAGATACTAGGTCTTTATACTCAGTGATATCTGGGGTATTATCCCGGGACTTCTGCTGAATGGAAATCCTGACCTAGTCCCCGGATAATACTTTCTGCAAATGCTTTGAAATATAAGCTCGCCCTCAGCAAATTGATGAAACAATAAAATTGATAGTCATTGCTGTTGAAACAAAAGATCCTTTAAAGAGGACACACCAAAAGTCGAACCGTCATCTCTCTGCTGAATGGAAGTTCTGACCTAAGCTCTCACGGTTTCGCATCTAACCCCTTTACAGATATCATTTGTGGTATACTCACCTGTAAGACTGAATATTGGGATCTGGATACGGGAGTATATTCAAGTAGTGGGACACACAGATAAGTTTAAGTTCTCAATACATTAATATCGTATCTCGAATCAGTTGAACTTTGTGTGAAAATTTAAGAGGACCAATATACTGACAATCTAGGTGAATTGTTTAGAACTTAAAATGAAATCAAGCTTAATGGTGTTGGTGATATGTCTCATAAACTGATATGATCCTCTTACACAAACTCACAAAAATATGTCTGTAAATATTTCTTTACTGCATTCCTTATATTCAATAATTCCAAAAAGATTTTAGTGTGTTTTAGCATAAATTTTGAAAATTCCAAAAAGATTTTCGACAACTGGTGTTGAAGAGCTGATTTTCAAAATTCCAAGTGCTAAACATGACGACAGTTGGTTTGGGAGAGTGTGTTTAAGAGTTTCTATCTTACTAGTGGTCATCAGAAGTTTTGAGAATGATACTCCTGCAAGTGTTTCATCAGAGACTAAATGTTAGATCATTTTATGATTTTTACAAGTGGTGTCTGAGTGAATTAAAAGTTTATATTAGAAAACTTATGTTTGAGGTATAGATTGTGTAGATAACCTAAGCTGGAGGAGAGCCAGATCACGATCTTGGAATGGATTCTGAACCTGTGAAAGCCAGACTGCGATCCCAGCTGACTGAGAGGGGGAGTCTGAGTTGCAAAGTGCCAGGCTTCTGATCCTGAGATTGTTTCTGCTGATTTGAGAGAGAGTATATGTTAGTGTTGATGAATTTAAAGACGTCAACATCCAAGAGAAGGAGTTTGTTGAAGATGAAAGAGAAGAGATAGAGATTGAGGATGCTTACAGCGTCAGATACTTCAAAGAGAAGCCCGAAGACTGATATAGACTGAAGATGCGAAGACTCGACAATGAAGACTCCGTCAACATCCGAGGGGGAGTTTGTTGGTGCATCCGTCTGTCGTCTACGTCTTGTATCGAGTCTGTAAAGAATAGGTTAGAACAGGGCACGAGAATCGAGAATAAATGAATTAGTGCTGATTCCGCTCGAAATGACACGATGTCATTTCAAGCGAAATCTCAATATTGTCTGATTCCGCTCCAGTGTAAGTTGATGATTTCGCTCGAAAGTTATTGTTGATTCCACTTGAAATGCCATGCATGTTCAAGCGGAACCCCATGCCTATATAAAGGCTGTTGGAGCAAAATCATGTACGAATTGGTTCCGGTTTGCAACGAAGTGCTGCCGAAGTGTTGTTAGAACTGTAAACGTCATTTAATCAATAGAAACAACAGTTTAAAGTGATATTCTAGCTAAATTGAGCTTAGTTTCTTAGTTTCCGCCTCTGAAACTGAGTTTAACTCTTCTGATTGACTCATTTGGGTCACAAAGCGATCCAACGTAATTAATGTAAGAGCATGTCTAAACATGTTCACCCCGACAATTTTTAGTTTAGGCTCGGTTTGGGAAAGAAAGTCGCATAGTTTGACTTCTGCTTTGACTTTCAGTTCTGACCCGTTTAAGCATAGTTTAGAAAAGCCTTAGAGCCTTATTCGGACCAGGTTTCATGTAAGTATAACTCTCTGAGATTATACAACTAGGTTCATTAGTTATCTAGATCATTTGCATGTTTCCGTTAAATGCTTAAATGTTGACTATTATGCCCTTTTCACCTTAAAACTTGATTTTTGAAAAAGTAAAAGAGTAGAAACCTTCATTACTGATTTATAGACTTGTCCCTAAATTTTGACATCAGTTTGAGGTCTAGATTTGGAGTTATGCTCATTAGCGTAAATAAAAAGCTTTTTAGTAATTAAATGGCATAATTAGCATATAACCTATCTAAACCCAATTTTTGATATCAAACTTTTTGCCCACTGATGTAATATAATATTTTGGGATTTTTGAAGATTTTTATTTATTTTTAGGCTGAGCATAACATAGAGTTCTAAGCTTAATTCGGGTATTGTCGATTTTGCCCTTTTGCGCTATAAAATGAGTTTTACAAATCCTTTTAATACCAAACCTTTTTCTACTAATCTAATATGATAAATAAAATGTTTTGAGCCTTCTGGAATAATAAAAATATCAGCTTTCCTTTGAAAACCCGGAAATGGCTCCAAATCGTCTTTTTAAGCGTTTTTAACGCATAGTATGTATTAAAACTATTTTAAACATATAAGGTTTGATGCCTACTAATATTTTCAGTAAATTTTTATATTTTAATAGTAAGCAAAAGTTTTAAACTCATATTTCCAGTTTTGACCTTTTAGGCTTATGTGAAATTACCAAAATGCCCCTACGGGCATAGTATGGTTAAAATTAATAAATTTCACATATATGTGATACCCTACGGTTATAACTTATTAAATTAAGTATATTTACTGATTATATCAGACCTTTAACTCATATTGTTATTTAAACTCTTTTATAACCTTTAAAATGACCAAAATGCCCCTACGGGGCATAGTTTGAGTTTAAATTCGTTTTGGGCGTAATAGAAGATATCTTACTGATGTCACAACATATTTAAGGCATATTAACTTAGGAAACCTGTATATGACTCATTTGGTTACTCGTTACGCACTCTTCGCTTTCGGATCGGCTTATGTAACTATTTTGCATATAATAGCCGAAACGGGTCAAACCATATCATTTTAATCTCAAAATCCAGAATGTGTTTAGTTTACCCATATTAAACAAGTATTCAAGCTTGTCGGGTCTAAACCACATTCTAATCCGGTCTTCGCTTAATCATGCATTTTTGGACCGTATCTTCTTTTAAAACTAACCGGTCTAAGTCTAGGCTTAATTAAAGATTCGTTAGGATTCTAATTGGTTATTAAAAACCTTCGTTCCAGATTAGGAGCCCAGTAAAAGATACGTGCACTTGCTGATTTTGAATATTACTTGCTCAGGTAAATACTCTTAACTTATTTTCCCTATACGGGCTTGGGATACGGTACTATAAAAGTACCGTTTGGTCGGGTGTGTAGTCATTTAAATTGGATTGTGATTGATGTATTTACATAACTCGTTTTAATCTGTATTATTTGGTGTATGGCCTTTGGGGGTTAAATGACCATGTCCCGGATATCCTTGGCATCATTCAAAGAAATGGCCACGACCTAAGCACGGGGTGTAGGCGTACACCTGACAGTTGCATTATGTAAAAACTGGTAATCCACTTAAAGGAATCAACCATGTGGGTATTATACCTGTGGCGTGTCAGTTAATCTTTTGTCCGGCCCTACAAACCGGCCCTAATGGACGAAAAATAAGTAAAACTATATACAAGATTATTTTTAAATAATTGTCCCAAGTTATAAAATATATTTTTGCCTAAGTGCATTCAAATTAATTTTCAAACTCTTTTCAAAATGAGTCAGTTAAGTTGTATTTACCAGTGTAAACTGACGTATTTTCCAAAAAGGCTAAGTGCGGGTACTAGACGAAATAGGCTGGCTACTCCAGGCGTCATTACTCAAGTCTCGCAAGCTTTAGATGCTTCTAAAGTCTGTTGAACAATTTCCTTTTTCCTTCGATCCGCCAGTGGATCATTTTCAACTATCTTGTGATACTTAATATTACAATTTATTTGGTTGAAATGAATCTATCTTTTGCTTCCGCTGTGCATATAAATTTGTGTTGTTTAACTTTGATGATATCAACTACGTCACGATACTCCCCACCGGGCCCACCGGTAATACGGGGAAATATCGGGGTATGACATGACTGAAACTATGACTCGTCACTACACCTAATCAACGTGGTAATCAGTAGGTATAGTCACAAGGGACTATGACCATCGTGATTACGCTCACGTTGCGAAGTTCAAACGAACTTCGTGTTAACCATTGACTGGTCAAAGCAGAAAGTCAAACACTGTTTGACTTTCATGCTTGAAAAGTGATAAAAGCACGAAGAAACTTACAAAGGGTCCAAGCTTTGAAGATTTGATCTAAGAATACTCAGGTATGAAGTTTTGAACCTCAACTTAGAGCAAACTCAGATCAAAGTGTGAGAAATGAAAGAAAACAAGTGGGTTTATATAGATTTCGGAGAACCGTTAGGATTGTTTCTCGTAAATCGTGCTTTGATCAAGACCCTACAATTGTAACCCATTGTTTATGATAC
Organism: Helianthus annuus; assembly: GCF_002127325.2. Taxonomy (NCBI): domain Eukaryota; kingdom Viridiplantae; phylum Streptophyta; class Magnoliopsida; order Asterales; family Asteraceae; genus Helianthus; species Helianthus annuus. Next base: position 120,590,476 of record NC_035443.2, read on the forward strand.
TATGGGTACCTTAAAACCATCAAATGGTATTGATATCAGGGGTTTAAAACCATCAAAACAGCTGAAATGGACCAAATACAATGTTTCTGTCTGGCAAGAGATCGCGCCCCACGTAAGATGAGGCTCTATCTTACGCGGCCCGCGAGAGCTAAGTTTCCAGAAATGTCATTTTTGGTCCCTAAATGCTATAAACTCAGTTTTCGGCAAGTTTAAGCCCCGTTAACTCCATTTCAAGGCTCTAAAATAGAGTTAAAGTATAGGGAACATGAAATGTGCTCAAAAACATCTCGTATGTCGGTTCGTTTGGTCGTACAGTCGCGTTATTCGGTTAATTACGACGGGAATCGTAACGGACGCAATAACGATCCAAATTAACCGACGAATGGTATTTTTGCATTCCATTCACTAAAATAAAATATTTTAATGATTAAACAAATTTTGGATGTCCGGATATGTTCAGAACGTAAGATATGCGCGAAAATGCAAACTTGTGAAATTTTTTACGCTTTTAGTCCCTATTAATCAAAAAGTTTATTTTTGCGCACCAAACACCTCAAAGCCTATTTCTAAGCTATGTAAAGGATATTTAGGGCGTATTTAACTTATGATCAAGTTCCGGAATGTTCGTTACCATATAAATCGGCACACTTTCACAATTTGACATAAAAAGTCCCTGTGATCGAATAAACTTGATTTCGACACACCAAACCCTCCAAAACTTATTTCTAAGTTATGTAAGGGTTATTTAAGGTATGTTAAGCCTATGCCACTATTCCGGAGTGTTTGTCGCGTTAAACTGATTTCGTTTACGTATCAGGTCGCGTATAACTTTCTAGAAAGCGATTTAGATCTCGAAATCGAACCAGAATTGATATGTGCAACTGATACACATATTTAAAAAACCCCAAGTATGAAATAAAATATTTCATTGGTTTGGTATTTGTATGATGGTTGTAGTGACACAGGTGTCACAGTCTCCCCTACTTTAGGAAATTTCATCCCGAAATTTAATTTTAGAGGAAACCTGTGAAGACAACTGTGATTGTTTCGCTTTCAAATGAATCCTTCATACCCTAAGTAAAACTCTGGGCCACGTTTGGATTCTTAGAGAGTTTGTCAACTGTCCAAGTGATGTCCTTGTAGTAACAAAACATGGAGTTTCGAACAACGGTTAGAAGAAGGTTTCCTATGAAGACTATTATAGGAAACTTGTGTGTGCTTGAAAATCGGAGTCGGAGATTGTAAGATAAAATAACATTGGTCAAGGTCTAGGACTTCTAGTAACTTAAATAATGCTACGTTCACAATGTAATAAGGAACACTTATATATAGGAAGTACCAGCGGCGTATCCACCATGCCCCTTTCTACATTGTTCCCGTTTCGTTATTTTCCTCACTATAGGTCTTAACACATGACAAAACTTGTTGTGGTTCCTATGCACTGAATTCCATAATTATGTATGCATCCATAATTATGTAATTCCTTGCACAGTCCGCACAGTTTATTTCATAATGCATAGGGGAAAAATCAATCGAATAAACGTGAAGTGACTTGACTAGACCACCAAAGGATCTTTTTAACTAGATCAACGAACGATCTTTTTAACTAGATCAACACATGATCTTCTTAACTAGACCGTCGTACGATCTCCTTAAATAGACGACTTAAGCGATCTTTTCAGCTATATCATCACATGATATTCCTAACCAGATTTTTGAATCAATCTTTTTAACTAGACCACTCAAGGGGTCCAATTTTAGAATAGTACTTCATAATCCAAGGGTCTTAACTATTACGTAGAAGCCCATTAAGGATTTAAGGTAGTACCTTTGGATATCCTACTATGAATCCCTCATATGAAGATATGGAAGATTCTACGAGGATTTGGATAATGAATATTCGGATCACACAAAAACACAAAACATAAGAAAACACATAAGCACATAATCACATAATTGTTTAACTTGATCTTCATTTTGTTAATTTGTTGTTGATTTGAGCACATGAATCTGTGGATTCCATTTAGGACTTTAAATATCTTCAAGAATCTAACTATGAAGATAGGAAGATCTTAATAGGAATTCGGCTTTGTTTCTTAAAAGAAACGAGTACTTACGATATTCAGGGAGATCACAAGTGATCATAAAAATGAAAGAACCACACGAGTAGTTTGTTTTGTAAGGAACACAGTTCCTTGGTATCGGCATCGCGGGGTTGTATCAAACATACATACATACAATCATATCAGTTTCGTAAAATAAAATTGAAACAACAAATTTTAGTTATATAACAACTGAGTTGATTCAAACATCAAAAGATAACATACAAGGAAATACAAAAGACTAATTGTTCACTGCTGCATTGTCGTTTGTGGTTGCCTCGTTTATGTTAAACACTCGTCCACGCGCTGGATTTGCGTTAACAAGTCTTGGGTAATTCTTTCGGTAGTGAGTAAGGTCACCATAGTTATAACACGACCCAGGTGGAAACTGTGCTTGAGCAGCAGTAGGATTTGCAGCAGCTTGGTTTTGGTTAGCATATCAGCAGGTATTGACCAAATGTCCCAATCGCCCATAGTGGGTACATTTGTGACACTGTACTTGCTCCAGATGATGACGGTTGCATTTGTTGCACAAGGGTGCGGTACCAACATAATTTTTCCTTGTACGAGGTTGTGCTGGCTGGTTTGGTGCAACCTGATTGTTCTGAGCAACCATTGCGAAGTTTTGCGAAGCCTTACGCTTCTTCGACTTTTTGGAGGTCTCAGTATGTTTTTCCTTTGGTTTTTCTTGTGTAGGCTCGTCAGATGGTTTCAGGTCGCCCTTTTGAAAAAGCTTACCTTTCCTGATCTGGGATTCAGTCAAGGTAGCAGACAATCCAATGGCCTGTCTGAAGGTAGTAGGGTTGCTACTAGTAACGATATCCTGAACTGGGTCAGGGAGACCATCAATGTACTTTTCGATCGCCTTTTCCAAAGGCGTAACCATGGCAGGACATAACAGGCTCAGTTCCTCATAACGGTCAGTGTAGGCTCGATATTCACCGCTGTCTTGCTTTAGATCGTCGAATTCCCTTTCCAACGCTCTAAGCTCATGACGAGGACAGAACTCCTTCATAATTAGAGCTCGAAGCTCTTCCCAAGTTTGAGCTAGTGCCCCATCGGCACCCCTATCATGCATCACACCGTTCCACCATGTAAAAGCACGCTTCTCGAACACACTGGATGCAAACTCAACCTTACGCTCATTCAGACATTGCACATGTCTGAATGTGCTCTCCAAACTTTCGAACCATTGCAGGAGCGCGGTTGCTCCTTGAGGCCCAAAAAACTTCAAAGGTTTAGCAGAATTGAAGGTTTTGAAATTACACTGAGCATTGTTGTTGTTATTGTTGTTGTATAACTGATGGATCTGGGTTACTATGTTCGGAAGCACAGCAGCCATTTGCTGAGAGACAAGGGCTGCGACTTCTTCGTTAGTTAGAGGTTGTGCATCTCGTCGAGGAGGCATTGTCTAAAAAGAACAAGGAAACATGAGAAATGAGTGAGGTTGACAATTGGAAAAACAAATGAGGTATTGAAAACATCGAGAAAACACAAGGAAGGCGATAAATTCGTTCGTTACCTCGAACAAACAAATGACACGCAATGACTAATCAAAGTAAATGGGTCAATATAATGTATCGCGAAGACCTGCTTTAGCCTATAAGTGGACACTCGTCCCAAGAATTCCCAGGTAAGAGTGACTGGTCCGATTATGTGGATTTGTACGAACACTCTAGCCTTAGATAGAAAACTCAGGATACAGGCATCCACCCTTCCAGATTGCACGTGTTCACACTATAAGACCCAAACTTCGACGAGATTTTGAAAACTTAGAGGGTTCAAAGCCTAGTAATCAATCATCCAAGAATAGATGATTAATTTTCAAAGCGGATTCGTTATTGTGTTCTCGTTGTGGTTATCACCTAAGGATAGGTAACGGTATTGTTTTAAGATTAAACACAAGATAACTTGTGTTAGGGTCCTAGGAAGGTTATAGTCTAGGTCAAAGCATTACTAATAACCTACTTCCCTATAACCATTGACTCTGATACCAACTTTTCTGTCACACCCCGACCACGTAAAACAACAATCGTGGCGGAAACGTCGGGGAGTGTCGTAACAGAATCATTGATTCACAACCATGGATTAAATAGTTTCGTTTTATTGAATTATTGAACTCATTGTTTTATTACAAATCAGATAAATACAAATATTGTCTTTCAAGTTTTAAAGTCGCTAAGGCACGAGTCCATCCTATGTATAGCATGCATCAATAATCATCACATAGCAGCACCTGAAACATATCTAAAAATAGGTGCATCAGCATAAAAATGCCTGTGAGATACATAGGTTTTATTAAAATAGGATTCATGACTTGTAAGTTTAAAAGAATGTTTAACAAAAAGTAGTCATGAACTTATAAAAATGTTTTCTTTTATAAATCATGCGAAAATCGATAAGAAATCAGATGATATAAAAGAATAATGCATAGATAAATAAATAACCAAGTAAAATGAGTTTGTATAAAATATGTTGTTTGTAAAACAGTGTTTCATGAAGATATGATATTTGTGTAAAATGCAATATGTCTAACTTGAAATGGCTTAAGTCGATAGTATATCAAATATACTTTAGTTGTTAAAATAATAGTTTTCAGTAGTACATCATAAGTATACTTTGGTTTAAGAATGAAAGCATCGGTAGTATATCATTTTATACTTGGGTTTTGTAAATAACACATCAAACTATGCTTTGCTTTTGAAAATAGCATATCAACTATGCTTTAGTAAATAACAAGGTCAGTAGTATATTAAACTATATGTTGGGTTTGTACATAGTATATCAAATTATACTTAGGTAAATAATATAACTTTTTGGGAGCATATCAAACTATACTTTGGTAGTATATCGAAATATACAAAAGAATATGTGATTTGATATTTCATTCAAACCTTAGTGCATCAAACTACACCTTAGAGACTATAGAAATACCACAAAGGCAATTTCTATTTGGTTAAAATTTGGTTTCTGACATTCCATACAACAGGAATGGGGTGTCTAGTCCTATAGCGCTATATCGTACTACCAACCGGCTTGACGAATGTATAAAAATAAGTACAGTCCAACACTTTGTTTTATAATCTTTGAAAATTAGTGTTTAAACCATAGAGAATCATTCAATTTGCCAAAAGATAAAGTACTAGCATGTATAATCATATAGTTGAAATCATGAAAATAACAAATAGGCACACATGTTTCACCCCAAAACATTTGAAAACAGTAAAAGAGGGGACTATGTACTCACTTGATGCTTAGAAGTCTTGAATAACAACCAAGCGAAGCTAGAGGGATCACGGAATCAAACGGCACCTAATATAGGTAACTATGTTAATAAACCGGACTTAAATCGGAAGATCGGATAGAATGAGGTTTCGTAAACCAAATGAGTATAGGAACTCATGTAACAGGATTTACCAAAGCCTACATTCTAAAACGAAACCTATCCTAAGTGCTTACGACCCATTACGACTTGTTAAGGTAGCTTATGCTACTTTAACGCGTCGTTAGCGTAAAACGCGTTCGGACCGCCTAACTAGTCCTATGACAAGTATTATATGCCTTAACATGTCTAATAATGTTACCTAATCAGTTTAAATGTAAAAATTTAGGTTACATATGCTTAAAATGAATTTATGCGTAAAAAGGGCATTTTGGTCATTTACCTAAGGCATATAAATTACCTATCATACAACTAACTAAACGAAGTGACCACAAGGTATAACCTCGGAAGGTTATTCCCTATACAACTATGGTCACAAAATATGTTTGGTCGGATCCTAACGATCGACCAATTGGGTCGAGTTCGAAAGTCTAAGTGGTTGTTTAGACCGCTTATCTTACGACCCTATATAAGCACTAAACCTAAACTGACGAGTTAAACATGTTAAAACATGTTTAACGAAGTTAGAAAACAAGTTTGATATCAAAACAAAGGGTTTTGATACCCAAGAATAGTTTGGTTGCAAAATACGTATGAATACGCATTTTGACCGAAACTATGACTCGTCACTACACCTAATCAACGTGGTAATCAGTAGGTATAGTCACTAGGGACTATGACCATCGTGATTACGCTCACGTTGTGAAGTTCAAACGAACTTTGTGTTGACCATTGACTGGTCAAAGCAGAAAGCTTTCATGCTTGAAAAGCGATAAAAGCACGAAAGAAACGTACAAAGGGTCCAAGCTATGAAGATTTGATCTAAGAGTACTCGGGTATGAAGTTTTGAACCTCAACTTAGAGCAAACTCAGATCAAAGTGTGAGAAATGAAAGAAAACAAGTGGGTTTATATAGATTTCGGAGAACAGTTAGGATCGTTTTTGTAAATCGTGATTTGATCAAGACCCTACAAGTGTAGCTCATTGTTTATGATACTATGGGTACCTTAAAACCATCAAATGGTATTGAAATCAGGGGTTTAAAACCATCAAAACAGCTGAAATGGACCAAATACAATGTTTCTGTCTAGCAAGAGTCGCACCCCGCGTAAGATGAGGCTCTATCTTAAGCGGCCCGCGAGAGCTAAGTTTCCAAAAATGTCATTTTTGGTCCCTGAATGCTATAAACTCAGTTTTCGGCATGTTTAAGCCCCGTTAACCCCATTTCAAGGCTCTAAAATAGAGTTAAAGTATAGGGAACATGAAATGTGCTCAAAAACATCTCGGATGTCGGTTCGTTTGGTCGTACAGTTGCGTTATTCGGTTAATTACGACGGGAATCGTAACGGACGCAAAAACGAACCAAATTAAGTGACGAATGGTATTTTTGCATTCCAATCACTAAATTAAAATATGTTAATGATTAAAAAAATTTTTGGATGTCCGGATATGTTCAGAACGAATGATATGCGCGAAAATGCAAACTTATGAAATTTTTGACGCTTTTAGTCCCTATTGATCAAAAAGTTTATTTTTGCGCACCAAACACCTCAAAGCCTATTTCTAAACTATGTAAAGGATATTTAGGGCATATTTAACTTATGATCAAGTTCCGGAATGTTCGTTACCATATAAATCGGCATACTTTCGCAGTTTGACATAAAAAATCCCTGCGATCGAATAAACTTGATTTCGACACACCAAACCCTCCAAAACTTATTTCTAAGTTATGTAAGGGTTATTTAAGGTATGTTAAGCCTATGCCACTATTCCGGAGTGTTTGTCGTGTTAAACTGATTTCGTTCACGTATCAGTTCGCGTATAACTTTCTAGAAAGCGATTTAGAGCTCGAAATCGAACTAGAATCGATATGTGCAAATTATACACATTTTTATACAAACCCCAAGTATGAAATACAATATTTCATTGGTTTGGTATTTGTATGATGGTTGTAGTGACACAGGTGTCACATTGGTCACCAAAATACCCCAAGCTAAAGTCCAGCTGAAACCATAATATACCTAACAACTAGCCTCCTCACAAAAGGAGCTTATATCCATATTATAAATCCTCACTCCTCAAAAGCCACCAGCCATAAGCCAAACTACCGGTGCAGTGATAGCCTCCTTCTCATTGCCAGTAGGGAAGCTCCAAAATGCCTTTAAACACATCCTAGAACCTATGTTCCAGAACTATCTTAATAACTGTGATGCCAAAGTCTTTGGAACTTCTGCCCCTAGACCTTATGTTAGGCCCTATAGGTTTATGGATTAGTAGGTTTATTGCTAAATGGACCAAGATTCTAGAAAGTGGGTATTAGAGTGGGCTTTGGGGGAACATGGGCCTAGGGTTTTGGGGGAAAACCCTTACTATAAATAGGAAATGATAATTAGGGGCTTAGGGTTGGTTGATTAGTTTTTGAATCTTGTATTAGACAATCCATATTGTATGCAATAATAAGCTTTCAATTCAACAATCTTCATCTTGTTCTTGATTATTTCTTGAAGATCATCAAGTTTGGATTCCGCCCATCCTTGGTGATTGTTTGATATCGTTGTTTGATCCGGATTTTCGGGACTTACAATTGGTATCAGAGCAATCTAGATATCAAACATTCAAGAAATTCTGCCTTTTTGGTTGAAGATCTTCATCGGGTTCTTCGTGATCTTCATCGTGTTCTTCGCGTTCTTCATCGTGTTCATCATATTTTTATCAAAAATCCATATATTTTGGTATTTTGATTTGTTTGAAAGTTGTTAATGGATTTTCAAAATCTTTCAAATATTATAAAGATCAACATATTAGTCTGACATCATCAAAAGTCATCATCGTACAGCAGACAAAAGGCATCTTCGTACAATCAACAAAATCTCATTACATCTCGTATTGTATCGAACCATCTCGGATCTGAATTGTTTAAGTTCCTTGTATCTCGAAACACATCTCGGATCAACATCCTTCATCTTCAACATCATCTCGAATGATCATCATCATCAGTTGATCATCATATTCAATCCTCCATCATCCAAGATACACCATTACTTTCATCCGAAATCAACATTTTTTATCCGAGATCAATTTCTTCTTTACCCGACATCATCCGTGATTCATCGCTTCAAACCTTTCCATCCGAGGCATTCATCATTGTTCATCTTCATCATTCCTTTATCAAAGATCGTTCAACATCTAAGCAACAGCTCATCATCATCATTAACATCATCCTGTTCAAACATCTCCATCGTCAATCACTGACGACCACCGCAACTCCGTTCACCGGTCTTCATCATCGTCCACCTCCACCTCCGCAACCACCGACGACCACCAAAAAACCTTCACCTACTCCGACCGCCTCCTCCGAACACCGAACACCATCGTCACCTCCATAACCAATGTTCACCATAATCTCTGGTCTCCATCACAGTCACCTCCACCTTCACTGTTATCTCCGGCGACTGCACTTTTCACCGTTGTCATCCGTACATCATTCTGACATCATGCATACTCTTCTCCACCTTCATCGTCATTTTACTTTCTCCTTCGTTAGACCTTTATACCTACCACCTTCGTACGGACCTGTCATAACGAAACTCATCCTCTGGTGTACTCACCTGCATCGTATTCTTTAAGTGGCGGCTGGAACTTAATAATAGGGTTTTGGTTTTAACGGTGAAGAAGACAACAGGATCTGGAGAAAAAAAATGAGAGATTTTCTTTGGAGCAATGGTCCTCTTGGGAAAGGAAAGGAGAAGGTTGCTTGGAAATCAGTTTGTCTTCCGGCTTCTGAAGGGGCGTTAGGGATAAAGTGGATTTGCGATGTTAATAGGGCGTTGATGGTTTACCATATATGGAGAATTCTTACTAATAGAGAGTCACTATGGGTAAAATGGATTCACACTTATAAGATAAAACAGAGAAGCTTCTGGAATGTCCCACTTAAACAGGGTAGTAGTTAGGGATGGAGAAAAATTATGAAACTTCGAACCAGCGTCCGTAATCATATATGGTCGAAAATAGGAGATGGGAAGTTCACTTCAGTTTGGTATGATAAATGGTCAGCTGCGGACCCCATTGGTAACATCGTTACCCCTCGAATGATAAAACAAGTGGGTTTTAACATAGAATCTAAAGTTGCGGATGTTGTTCGGGATGGTAGGTGGATGTGGCCGTTAGCGTGGTTGGAGTTTTTTCCGGTCCTAATACATGTCCAGCTGCCAAACTTGAAATCTAATGTGAATGACACACTTGTCTGGATAGATAATGATGGTAAGCAGGTTCCGTATTCGTCAAAAATAGTGTGGGATACCATCCGAAATCATAATCAGCTTGTTCCATTGCGAAATACAGTTTGGTTTTCTCAATGCATACCTCGTCATGCCTTTCTCGTGTGGCTAGCTATTGGAGAGAAACTAAAGACTCAAGATAAGATGAAACAGTGGGACGTGAGTGGAGGTACAAATCTTAGATTGGTGTGTTGTCCATTATGCCATTTTGGTTGTGATTCTCATCCACACTTATTCTTTAAGTGCGCCTTCTTGTCGCAAGTTTGGCTACACACCAAAAGACTAGGACTCATGGATCACCTCACGGACAATTGGAAAAACATTATGGACTACCTACTATCGACAGCTAAGTCCAAATCAGCGAAGAGTATTATTGGTCGAATGTTAGTAGCGGCAACAGCATAGCATATCTGGCAGGAGAGGAATAGACATTTATTCATAGATAAAAAAAGATCGGTGAACCAAGTTGTTGAAGCCATCACATATACGGTTCGTTTAAAGCTGATTACATTGAAATTCAAGAATATAAGGCAAGTTGAACAGATTTTAAAAGATTAGAAGTTGCCCAAAGGGCTTATCATTCAAGATGGGATCGGGTGATGCTTGAAAGCTACCTAGGGATGCAGACTAGTTACGTATAGAGTCTAGTTTGTATTGAGTTTTGCTTTGGCTCTTTGTTCTTTGGCTGTACTTAGGCTCGGCATGTCGTGCCTTTGAACTGGCGAGCATGTCAGCTCATTTACTTGTGTTATTTGTTGATATATTGTGAAATGAAATTTACGAGGGTAACTTTTACCAAAAAAAAGACAACAGGATCGTTTTTTTTTTAATTTATATATTATAGAATATGAAACGGGATCAGGAGAAAACACTCAAAAGTGTGAGAACGGTGAGAACGCTTTGTTAGTGCATGCATCTGTCGACTTCGTCTTGTATCGAGTCTTAGATTACATTGTATAGATCAGGGCACGAAGAACGAGAAAATAGAAAATCTTAGGTGTTTAAGAGTCTGATTTCGCTCATAGAAGTGATTTCGCTCCTAATGATCCTTAGGTGATTTCGAGCGAAATCAGAAGTGTCTGATTTCGCTCCAAGTGTCTCATGGTTGTTTCGGGCGAAATCAGGTGCCTATATATAGGTCACCATGAGCGAAATCAAGAAACTGTTCATGTAATTCCATACCGAAGTGCTGCCGGTGTGAAGACTGAGTGTATCTGCGTTCAAATCAATATAATCAGTGTTAAAAGTGAAGATTTAGCTGTTTCTAACTCTGTTTCTTGTTTTCCGCACCTGAAACAGAGTAAAACTCCTCTGAACGACTCATTCGGATCAGTCGAACGATCCTACACGCTTCCTGGCCCAACACGTGTCACGCCGCTTAGAAAAGGGCGGAGGGGCTTTTTTGTCCTTTCATCTTCTGCTTTTCCAGTTCCGCTTTTCCCGATATTGTTTTAATTTTTGGTTTTTAAGATTTTTGGCGTTAACCAAATTCAATAATTAATGGCGTTTAATGGTTTCAATGTATTAACATTTTGGCGTTTATGGTGTTTCTTCAAATCGTATGCCATTGGAACCCAGGGGGTCAGGAAATCTATTTGAATGACGTTTTTCAAGGCGTTTTAAACAAGATGGCCCATTGTTCTATTATATTCTACAAACATTTTGGCATTTGTGGTATCTTGGCGTTTTACTATTGTTAGATTATATTTCAACCACAGGAAAAAAAATACAAGCGAAGAAAATAAATTAAAAACCCTAATCAGATCTCTGTTCACAATCTTCACTGTCATCAGTCTCTCTCTTCTTTAATAGTACAAGAACTGTCACCAAATATATGGCGTTTTATGTAAAACTTAATAAACCCATCGGTTTGATTATTTTGCCTTCTCGTCTATTGAACTGGATTTTTTTGTGGATGTTTGGGGACATAGATCTATGACGTGTTAGTAGGTTTTTCGCTTTTTCTTTATCTTCGTCTTCATCTTTATAATCAACCCACTCTTCAGTGTCATTGATCTCTTCTCCTCATCCAAACTTTCTTCAAGAACAAAAAAAATACAAAATGCCATATGACTGGCATCAGTGTCTTTTTCTTGAATTTTTGTCCATCTCATGTAGCAAAATCTTTCTGAGTTACTCCCCTCTGATAACAATTCATTCAGTGAAACTTCACGAAGAACAATTCTGAATATCCAAGAAAGCATATTAGCCATCTTTGATTTTTTTATTTTTTGGCATTTTACAGTGAGTGGTATTTAGTAGTATTGGCGTTTGTTTTTTTTTTTTTTTTTTTTGGTTTGATCAAATGGAAGTTGCTGAGACGTATCATTTTATAGGATGTTTTTTTGGCGCCTAAGTTAGGCGGTGCATTATTATAATAAAGTATTCGTCTTTTAAGTTACTGTTTGTAATTATTGTTTTTGATAAGCTTTATCTCTGAAGTCTGTAACACGTCCTATCTTTCAAGTTTGGCGTTTTAGATTCTAATATAATAAATTTTCCCTATCTTTAGTATTACTGATTTGTATTTACTATTTTTAGTTACATTTTCAAGTTTGTTTTTTATTTTTTATTTATTTTTTTCTTTTGGGTTTTTTATAATACTTTTTCAAAGTAATTTTATTATAGTTTGGGAGTTTTTTGGGGGCGTTTAACGGGATGATATCGGTTAAACAAGCATTTTTGGCGTTTTTATTATATATGGCGTTTTTATTATATAACAATCAACTGAAAAGGAAAATAAAAAAAAGAATACATAAACAATTGATCTTCCAAATCTTCACTGTCACCAGTCTCTTTCTTCTTTTTTGAATCATGTTAACCGGCTGGTTCGACTTTCATATGATTCATTTTGTTTTTTTTTTTCAAGTAATTTTTTGTGTGGATGTTTGGAAGCACACAGTCTAACATCAGCATCTTTTTCTTGAAGTTTGTCCATCTCATGCAGCAAAATGTTATTGAGTTTAGACCCTTCAGCCAACAATATTAAATTTCACAATCAATGATGTTTGATTTTTTAACTTTTTTGGCGTTTTACCGATAAAAAGAACGCCACGAAATAAGAGCACCTTAAACCTCAAAATTTGATCATGCTAAAATCAATAATGTTTTGCTGTATGAGATGGACAACATTGTTAATCCTCGGTTAAGAAAGATAACTGACAATGTTGTCCACTCCATACAGCTAAACTTTATTGACAACAAACCTCAATAATGTTTTTGTATGTTTTGACGTTATAAATTGGATGGAAGTTGAGGATAAGTCAATAAGATTTTACTCAATGAAATGGACAATGTCCTCACTTAAGGATTTTGTCCATTTCATTGAGCGAAATTGTACAGACAACCAAACTGAATTTCAAAAAAACGTTTTGTGTTAGAAGATATTTGATGTTTGGGTTTTTTGGCGTTTCTAAGGCGAATGGGATATATCAAATATGGCGTTTGGGTTTTTGTGTGTGTTTTTAATTGAAGTTCTGAGATGTTGTATATATAGGATTTTTTGGCGATTTTTTTAGGCGGGATTTTACTATAATTAAGTTTGCCGTTTTATATCTAATGGCGTTTTTACTTTGAATGGTCTGTGATTTTTGTTTTTGGCGTTTTATGTCATGAGATGGCGTTTTGTGTGGAGAAGTCAAAAGACCTTTTTACCCTTAATGAAGCGCGTCCACGTAATCAAATTTATGTTATTTACGAAAACGCCACCGCGCCAATCTAGTCCATGGATTTTTTTTTATCGGACCGTCGATAAGCGTTCTCACACTTTCTACCGTTTTCTCTAAATCCCGACCCTATATAATATTACATAATAATTATATAATAATAATCATAACATAATCATTACTTAATCATTAAATAGTTATTATAATAAGTCTTTGTTAAAAATATATAATTATAATATTATAAATAGTTTATTTTAATATTAATTAAAAGGGTTTTATATAATATATTAAAAATTATTAATTATTATGTTTAAAAAAATTAAAAATTATTTAGAAAAATCTAAAAATAAAAAAAGATTATAAAATTTTAAAAAAGGGTGTTTGTAAGTTTTGATGATTTTTGACAAGTTTTTGAGGTGCAGTAAAGGAAACCGGTTCGTACATCGACGACGTGCTCAAATTAGTGTGTGCATTGTTTCTTACCTTGGCTCGTGTTTGACGTAACTTGGTTCAACAATGAATTCCCCAAGCAGTGTTTCTCAACGTCAGTTGATCTGGCAACAACTCGATAATTTCGGTTACATTGAGGGTGAAACCGTAGAAGACGTGATCATAAGGTTTACGCAGTTGCTTTCTAAAATCGAGAAGAGCGGATTAAATGTGACACGTGGTAGGATTAACAGGGCTTTTCTATACGGTTTGCCACGTAACAAGACGTGGAGTATCGTGTTGCAGTTATCATGGGGACATGCAATAATTGTACAACGGAAACTAAAGATGGGATCTCCTTAGTCAATGAATATGTCCAAGAGGACAAGCAGAGGAGTCAGAATCACGCAATCACATCGTCGTCTATGTCCAACTGTTAGAAGGCCGTTGCTACTTCACCACTTGCTACTGATCCGAACTCCGCTCAGATTCCTTCACCTTCATCTTCATTTGTGGCTACTGCATCATCTGATATGAAGGCCCCACAATCAACAGGATGTCATCATGATGAAGTGGCCCAGACTGAAGAACCGAAATCACTTTCTGAAATGCTAAACTCTATTTTATGTACTGAGAACTGTAGAAAGAGAGTTGCTCTTCTGAGATCGCAAAATTCTGCATTGATCATAGATTACAACAGTGCCATGGGAAAGTGCATTAGTCTTCGAGAGAACAATAAAATTCTCTATGAAAAGATTGACGCACTTGAGAAGGACATAGCTCAGCTTCATAGAGATGTGAATCAACAGCAATGTTGGGTTCACGACTATAAGCACAGACTCACAGTAAAAACCTTGGAATGCGACTCTATGAAAGCTGAGCTGGAACTTCTTACTGGGAAGTACAAAAAAAACAAGTTGAACATAAAGAAGTTTGACACTTCCAGTGACACTGTTCTTAATCTATGCAATATGCAGCTGGCATTCAAAGACAACAAGGGTAAGGGTTTGGGCTACAAACAGGTTCCACCGCCATATAATCATAATTACTCAAGATTGCCCACTACTGAGCAAGAAATAGAAAATTATGATAAAATGATTTATGGTAAACCAAGTGATTGTGTTGGAACAAGTCGCTGCCTTGAAAGAAGCTCAGATCTCATCCTTGCAGGCTCAAATCTCAAGCAAGGATCATGGAGTTCGTGATCCTCACACTAAGCGAAGAGGATATCATGATTATTAGTCAAAGCCAGATTCACACGAATGATCAGTACGAAGAATGCAGTGGTCCTCCTTACAGATTCAACAACTAATCCAGTAAACCTAGTGGGGGATTGTTAGGCCCTATAGGTTTATGGATTAGTAGGTTTATTGCTTAATGGATCAAGCTTCTAGAAGGTGGGTATTGGAGTGGGCTTTAGGGATATGGGCCTGGGGTTTTGGGGGAAACCCCTTACTATAAATAGAAGTTGGAAATTAGGAGCATGGGTTGGTTCCTTGGTTTTAGAATCTTGTATTAGACAATTCCATATTATATGCAAGATAAAGCATTCAGATCAACAAAATCTTTCATTTTTCATCATCTTGTTCTTGACTTCTTGAAGATAATCAAGCAGCGGAAGCAAAGTGCGTTGCAGCATCTGTTGTCTGTTGCTCTCAGGTTCTTTGGATACAACACCAGCTCAAGGTTTACGGTTTGACTTATCTAAACTCTACTATTTATTTTGATAATGATGCCGTTATCCAGATTATCATAAACCATGTCTTTTACTCTAAAACCAAGCACATTGATATCAAGGTGCACTTTATTCGAGATTGCTTTGACAGAGGATTGTTCAAACTTAAACAGATCCACACTGATGCTAATTCAGCGGATCTTTTTACAAAACCTGTCAACATCTCGAGATTCAATGTGCTTGTAGATCCTTCGAAAATGATGCGTTTCACTGACTGACCGATGACAAAAAAAAACCTGGATTTCTATACTAATGTAAATTAATAAGTAAATTTGCGCCATAAAGTGTGATGCACAAATTTAGGGGGGAGGGATATATATGTACATATGCATTGTTTGAGGGGGAGAAAAGCAAAAAAAGAAAACATATGTGCATACGTATTGTTTGAGGGGGAGAAATAGTCGTTGGGAAGTGAAATGAATTTTCGTGTTAAAGAACCTGATTAACACATGGAAGGTTTCGAAGCTGAACAGGCTAGGATCCACTGCGATGTCTTGATAGGTCTAACGCTCGAAAAGCAAAGAGATACCATGTGATATAAATCTAACGAACTGAACATCGCGTGGGTAACAGACCAACGATGTATGATTTCATGGTCTTAAATCCTGCGTTAATAGATAGCCAACATCTGAAGTTTCGGGTCTTTATACTAATGAGTCATCCGGGATATCAGGATTGCCCTTCTGTTGTATCCAGATTATATGCAGACCTAGGCACAGTCAAGATATCCTTAAAAAGAGCCGCAAAAAGGGCCAAAACCATAAACGGAAGAAAATCTCATAAAGAGAATCCCGTGCGCTTATAAAAGCCAAATTCATACCGTTAAACGTATCAGCCTAGCCCTCATCAGACTTCTCTGGTCACTCTTCTGTACGGAAGTACTGACCTGTTCACTAGAAAGTGTGGCGTTGTAAAAACAAAAGGATGGACTCAGTATACTCACCTGCTACGATGAACAGTTGTGCTTACCATGATCGCGGGGGTATGCCTTGTAATGGGACACACGGATGTCACAGTATAATTCTACCCTAAGCGTATCACAAGGTTGAAAGTTGAAGGTTGAGCGTTAGATTTAAGAGGACAAGTATATTAACAATCGCGTGGACCAGTCTAAGTAAGCATGTGCTGAAAAGTGTTCCTTAATCAGTTCAAAAACGATTTGATCCCATGGCGGCTCCTCCTTATATTACCCGTTTATTATTATTTTATTTTGTTATTATTATTTTTTTTCTTATGTCTATATTCAAAAAGGTTGCTCGGTTGGTTGGATTGTTGATTTTGAGAAAGATGTTTTCTATCTTGAAAAAGAAAAAATTAAAGTAATAGTCTGGCCCACTGTTTCGGATTGGGGCATACTGTTTCGGATAAAACGAATCAGATCCGGCCCATTGCTATTGAATGTAATTCAGACCATTGTTACGAGTTGGGGCTTGGCCGTTTGATCTCAGGCCTAATCCGAAACACTATATATTGTCAACCATTTCTCATTCGAGTCTCATTTCGGACTAATCTCATTTCCTAAGCGTTTCGAATTCTCTCATTGTCTTCTCGGACCACTTATTCGAATTACAAGGTTTGCAGGTTCCTATACTTTTCAAATCAAAGCCTTTGAATGCCACAGTTGTCGAAGAACATGACGTGTAACAGACACATGTTGCTGCTAAAACTGAGATAGAAGCTGAAGTGTTAGAGATGGATGAAGAAGAATCTGACGACAACAGTGATGTGGAAGTGATTGTCTCTGAGAAAGCTGAGGAACCTGTTCGAGAATCAACGCTAATGACTGCAAAACTCCTACAAGCCCTAATTGAATTCTTGAAGGATAGTGTCGGAAACCCCCCTTCCGGATCTATATCTGAAACTGAAGATGATTCGACAGATGATGCTGAACAAGCATCCAACACGAAACGAAGAACCAAAACAGCTCCTGATATTCATTCTACTGGCCAAAGCTCATAACCAAAGCCTACTATGCCCACCGATCCACAAGTCACTGCAGCTACTCAAGAAACAAGCACACAAGATCTCGATTTTGATTTTAATTTCGATTTCGATTTGCCTAAAACAACTCACTAGCAACCAGAAAGCTCAAGCGGCATCAGGTTCAATGTAGGAAGTTCCAGTGGTGCCGGTTTCTCTGAGCATGATGAAGCAGCCATGCGTTTCGCCGCCAGCAAGATGAAATTTATTGAAGAAAGAGATAGTGATAATGATACGGCTGTTGGTGTAGCGAAGATGCAAAGAAGAGTGATTATGTTAGAACAAGACGCTGCCCTGAAAGAAGTTCAGATCTCATCTTTGCAAGCTCAAATATCAAGCAAAGATCAAGCGATCGAACAACTACAAAGTGATGTGGGTATGCTGACATCTGTTGAAAGCTAACCTGTAAAAGAAGTTCAAGAACGTAATCAAGAATCGTCTATTTGCTGATCCGGCTCCGTTGCCCAGTGGTCCTCCAAACGGAGTCAGCAACTAATCTAGTAAACCTAGGGGGAGATTGTTAAGTCCTATAGGTTTATGGATTAGTAGGTTTATTTCTAAATGGATCAAGATTCTAGAAAGTGGGTATTAGAGTGGGCTTTGGGGGAACATGGGCCTAGGGTTTCAAGGGAAACCTCTTACTATAAATAGGAAATGATAATTAGGGGCTTAGGGTTGGTTGATTAGTTTTTGAATCTTGTATTAGACAATCCATATTGTATGCAAGATTAAGCTTTCAATTCAACAATCTTCATCTTGTTCTTGATTATTTCTTGAAGATCATCAAGTTTGGATTCTGCCCATCCTTGGTGATTGTTTGATATCGTTGTTTGATCCGGATTTTCGGGACTTACACCTTAGCTACATCACTTTATGTACGTACAAGAACCACTGATGCCAAAAAAGGGGAGAAATCAGACAAACCAGACATGATAGTTACAGGAGCAACAACTACTAAGAAAAGGGTGTAGGATGCAAAGGCTCTGGCAATGGTTGAGAAGCAAAAGGGGCCATCAGTGGGTGATGTTGATCATGCTGCAAGAATTGTAGAATTTAAAAGAAATCAAAGAGGGTTAAGTGCTGCATTAGTGAAAGCTTCAATAAAAAGTCAAAGAGTCGGGGAATGAGTTGCAAGCAGGATGTTAAAATAAACAAGATAATCAAAATTGACATGAGGCCTCCAATAGTTG
Organism: Helianthus annuus; assembly: GCF_002127325.2. Classification (NCBI taxonomy): domain Eukaryota; kingdom Viridiplantae; phylum Streptophyta; class Magnoliopsida; order Asterales; family Asteraceae; genus Helianthus; species Helianthus annuus. The sequence continues at coordinate 120,609,239 of NC_035443.2, forward strand.
TTAAAAAGTCCGGAACACTTGTAAAGCTGGAAGCTAAGAAGAGACAAGTGCCTCAAGTTGAACCAGTAGTTCAAACTGCCCAAGGCCAAACAATTGGAGTTAAGGCTCAAGCAGTTGGACCATGTCAAACAACTGGAGTCAAAACTAAAACAACTAGACTAGGAAAAAGTGTTGGTTCTCAACCACCAACAACCAGATCTTCAACAACTTCAAAAGCACAGCATGGCATAAAGCCAGTTGTTGCTAAAACTGTTGGTACATAACCTGGTGCAAAACCTGAAGACTCTCCACCAACATGAACAGCTATAACAACAACAACAACTCCAGTATCTACAGAAACATTACAGGAAGCTTCAGAGCATAACCAAAAGTTCCTGAACAACTGAAGATCCTCCACCATCCCTAGAGTTCATTTTATCACCTACACAATTGCCACTGCTCAAAACTGATAACAAGCTGGATTACCAGAATAAGATGACCTAGAGAAAGGCTTAGTACATCATGTATATGAGAATGAGGGATCTAAGAACTTATGAGTAGGTCATGTATTAGGAATCCCAAAAACTCTCCCAAATCCCACATTTTAAAGATCCCTTAGTTGCCAAAATTTCAAAACAAGAAAGTATTGATTAGCTCAAAAAGAATGTTCCTTATTCAGTCAAGAATTTCTATGTTTTCCAAAACTAGGATGCCTAAAACCTATTAGCCTGTTGCAAGGGTGAAGAAAATGCTAGTGATCCAAGCATCAAAGTCACTCCAAATTGGAAGCTTGGTAGTAGAAGAAACCCAACTCTAGAAGAGGCTCTGTCAAGTGGGCACCAAAGAGTTCAATCTCAAGGTGGAAGGAGTCCATTCTTTCAAGAGAATACATGGACTACCTTGATGCTAGAAAGAAAAATAAATTTCCACCATCATTGACTTAGGAGAACACAGAAATCTACCTTGTTCAAAAGAAGAAGGAGACAACTGCTATTCCATTCAAACCCCAAGAGATCTTCTACTACAATCCAAAAGTCATGGAAAACTACTTGAACAATCTTATGGAAAAACATGGCTATACCAAATGGATTGTAGACTTACAAGAAGAAGAGAAGATGATCCTTGTCAACTGCATGCCTGAAACTACTCATGTGTTCAGAACACCTGGAGATATAGTTGTTGGTACCTACATAGTTGCAATGGATGAATCACCAAAAGAAGATCCAAATGATTTACCACATCAATCAGAGGCACATCAAGGGGTAACAGTGCCTATCAGGCCATATTCACCTCTACACACTGACGTCTTAGATTTGCCTTAAATATTCCTTAACCTAAGGATTGTGAGTTGGAAAGCAATGAAGGACTCAAATGATGTGGACATGTTTAGAGAAATGGCTCTAGAACCTAGGTGGATAGGTATGAAGCCTAAAGTCTTAACTTAGATGACATTAAAGTTATTGTTGATCTTGAAATGGAAAAGGATGAAAATGATGAACGAATCTGGAACTTGGCATCAAAGGAATGATCAGGGAAAGATTGTTAGGCATCATCAAATAAGAGAATAAAATACATGCCAGAATAAGAGAGATTTTGACATCAGCAGATCTAGGGGGAGATTGTTGGGTTATGTAAGATCTACTGATGATGAAAGCCAAAACCTAAGGGAACTATCTTCCCTGCCTGATGGAATAAGTTGAGGTACAATCTTGTGTCCAAAATTGTCCCCCTTGAAAGCTTTCGAAAAAACCAACCTAAATTACTGGAACATAACTGCTGCCTCAAAGAAATGGAAGATCAGAGAACTAAGTGCTACATTGGTAAAGTGCTGGGTCAGCTAGTCAACTACCAATTCAACAGAAAACCAGAAGTATTAGATTCCAAAAGTGCAACAGTTTTGGAATCCCAGATGTTTCTTTAGTTTTAGCAGTAGTTCAATGTAACAGTGTTTTCTCTAACTATCTAGAATTCTGTTAACTACTGGCTATTACATCATTTAATAAGTTGTTTATGATTGCTTTCATGGTGACGTCACCAACAGTTCTTTCCTCTATAAGTGTTCTTCTTAGAATGTAATCTGTAAACATTTTACATAACAAGCAAACTTATAGTTTAAAAATTAAAACCAACTAGGTTTAAAGAAGTTTGCCGCGTTGCAGCGCATTTCTTTTTTTATTTAGAATGTGTTTAGATGTGTTTTGAAATCACTACGAGCGTGTTGCGAACAGAACTGCTGAAAAGAATAAAAAGAAAATTTAGAAAAAAAACACTAAAAGATAACCGAAAGAAAATCAACAAAAAAAGTTGTATGGTAACAATGTTGTTCATATGAAACCCGTGGTCAGAGATGAACAAATTGTTCTGGGTACCGGTACTAAATTTCCCGAACCGAAAGATCTTAAGTACCAATTCGGTACCGACTTTTGGTGTTCCTGGTACCGGTTCACTAGCGTTTTTTACCTTCATATACCGGTACCGTAACCGGTATTTTCGGTATCAGTATCGATTCTGTATCGGTTGGCACCAAGCTCATCCCTACCCCTAAAACTAAAAAAGAAAAAATTAAAAGTTGAAGAAAATCAACAAAAAAAGTTGTACGATACCGTTGTTCGTACGGTAACCGTGATTAGGGATGAGTAAATGGTACCGGGTAGCCGCACTGAATTTCCCGAACCAAAAGATTTCCAATATCAATTCGGCACCAACTTTAGGCGTTTTCTGTATTAGTGCCGGTTTTTACCTTCATGTACTGATACCGAACAGGACCGTACTGGTATTTTCGATACCAGTACTGGTTCGATACCGGTTGACACCAAGCTTATCCCAGCCCCTGATATTAAAAAAAAAATTAAAGTTAAAAAATAAAGAAAATAAGTATTATTATAATATTAAATTAAAATAATAAAAGTAATAAAAAAACTATATATTATTAAAATATTAAAATAACTATTCATTTCAATTCCTTTATTAATATACAGTAATATATAGTAATTACAAATTTTTTAACTGTAAAATTTAAATCATTAAAGGCCATGTTTATTTTTTAACCAAATAACTATTATACAAAAAAAGGTCACGTGATTCGTATTTCGAACAATCACAAAGGAGTAGGGAGGAGGGTCGAGATCGATCATCAACATTCAATAGATCAAGTAAAATGATTGATTCGTTTATGATCCATCAAAATCAATCGATTATTTGATTCTTATTTTGATCAAAACTAAGCCAACTAGCCAAGGACAATTAAACAAAATGTGAGTAAAGGTTAGTTTTTCAATCTTTAAATTTGAATTTAGACATGAATACTTCAGTCGTTGTGATCTATCAAAGTTAAGTGATTTTATACTTGATATTTAAAGATTAAAGTTGAAATTAATTAATTAAATTTGTAATTTGTTTATGTGATTGTTATTTTGTTACATTCTTAGATCGCAGACAACTAGACATGGTCACTTCGTTTTCAAAACATGAAAAACACGTAGAGAGCAACATAAACTGTAATTTTATATATTTCAAATGACTTTATATTTTTAGGGAAAAGTTCCCGTATACACAACCTTATCGTACCAAATATACGAAAGATATGAAAAAGTAAAAAAAAAAATGCGATGACATTTTTGTAATTATTTACTCATAGAGTAATTATCAAAATTACCCTACAAATGATCTTATAGGGTAATTTTGATCTTGTAAGATAATTTTGTAAAATGTGCTTGTTGGGTAATTATCAAAATTACTCTACAAGTTTATCAAACAACATACAACTCAAAATTACCCTACAAGATCATTTGTAGAGTAATTATGATACTTTACAAAATTACCCTACAAGATCAAAATTACCTTACAAGATCATTTGTAGAGTAATTATGATACTCTATAAAATTACCCTACAAAGATCAAAATTCCCCTACAAGATAATTTTACAAAATTACCCTACAATATCAAAATTACCCTATAAGATCATTTGTAGGGTAATTTTGATATTTATTCTACGAGTAAATAATTACGAAAATGTCACCGCGTTTTTCAGCAAAACCTTCAATTCGTACGTTTTGTACGTTAAAAGTATTTGTATTTGATCTTTTACCTGTATTTTTATTCTACACTTTTTTCAACGATATTATACTTTTATTATGATAACTAGTAATATTGCCCGCGCGCGTTGCGGCGCGGGCACATCGCACATTTCGAATATCGTAAACATCGAATGAATTAGTTCAAATGTTATGTGTTGCGTGAACCACAAAAAAACGTGTGTTTCGACGTATCCGATTAAACTTAATGTAACCCACATAAGCATTGCAATTGGATAAAAATGTAAAGTCAAGTAAAATAAATAGAATGTATACCGTACAATTATAACGTATTATAGGTGACTCGACTCATACATAGAAAACATAGCGGGTATAGAGGAAAAACATATACGTGTAACAAAAAGATATTAATTAGAGCTTTTATAAAAGGAAAAAACCACAATTAAATTTCACTCGATTAAGAACAAAATTTACGAAGCAATTAACAATCATAAAATAAGTATAAAAACATATTATATTTTACGTGACTTGTTTTCCAAAAAATTTACGTCGAAATGTAGAATAACTCGAATTTAGACCCACAGGAACGTAAAAATACGCACGTAAAATGATTTTTTTAACGGAAAGGTATTATATTTAACCCCACTCGATTTTTATTAAAAATGTTTACGTCGAAACGTAGAAAACTCAAATTTATACCAAGATGTACGTTAAAATAGTTTTTTTAACGTATACGTAATATAGTTTAAAGAAAGTAGTTTAACATAAAAATTTATAATGAATTTCAAAAAGAAAAAAAAAATATTTGCAAACAACATGGATCGAACATAGATCCTTCCAACACTCAACCAAAGCAGACAACCAACTATTATAAATGTAAACTATATTACCTAGTAGTGGGCGGTGGAAAAAAAAAAAGAAAAAAGAAAATTATTTGCAAACAACATGGATCGAACATAGGTCATTGTAGGATCGTTTGGCGACCCGAATGAGTCGATCAGAGGCGTTTTCGTCAATTACAGGTGCGGAATAACAAGTAATCAACGTAGGAATAGCTTGCAATACACTTTAAACTCTTTCTGTATTGATTTGACTGTAAATACACTCAGTTCTCGATCCGGCAGCACTTCGGTATGAGATTCAACCAAACATTACAACTGAAATCGCTCATGGGGTATTTATACTAATCTGGAACCGCTTATTGGACAGGCCCAATAAGCGGCCCAACATGACATTGGAGCGGTCCAACATGTTGCCACTCGAGCGGCCCAACCATGTTCATTCGAGCGACCCATAAACCTAATGGACCATATAAGCGATCCAATAACCTTAATTCTATACATTTTCACATTTTCTCGTATATTGTGCCCAGATCTAACATCTAAGACTTATGACTCGATACAAGACGTAATCAGCAGATGTAGTGCACCAACAGTCATTCCAACACTCAACCAAAGCACACAACCAACTATTATAGGAATACATTTGAGTGTGTAACAGAAATGTAAATTATATAACTTAGTAGTGGTTGGTGGCTTTTGCCACCGACTTTCTATTTTAAGAGAGTATAGAATAGAATATGGGTATTTTGAAATATCAAAAAATACGGAATATCTTGTATACTAAGTCGTATATAAATAGTTGTAATCCATATGAAAATTATATTTTTTATACGCCGCCTCTGAATTATGGAATTAGAAGTTCCCTTGTCAAACATATGTTGCCATTATTAGTAATTAATGCAGATTTTTATTTTGTAAGATAATGTACTGTTCGGTGATTTCTATTTTAAGATAATAGAATATAATAAATAAATATATGTTGTTAGGATTGAACCCTATCAGAGGAACAGATAATTAATGCCAAAACTGGATCAGAGCAGTGGATTCTGAATAAGCAGATGCTGATATACAAATCTCTCCCCTTGAAAGTGATTACAACTACTGATGACCTCCTATCTGCTGATCTTGCTAAACTGCTGACCCATAACTGCTGCTCAACTAAAGATCTGATGGAAGACTAAAGTCCTGCTGATTCAATCTACTGCCTTGAGTCAAGCACTGCTGATCCGGACAAGTGCTGCTGGGTTCACAGCAGTAGAAGGTTGCAGCAGCTGTTCTAAAGTCTGTTTTGTAATAGAATGTATTAGCAGTAGTTAACACAAGCAATGTCTGTATAGATCAGAGGTTAGAGTTTGTTAGGAGGTTAGATGTCACTTTTATGGTGACGTCTGCAAAGATGCTCAGTAGTTTGCTAGTGCCTATAAATAGTTCAGTACTTGGTACTGTTCTATTAGCTCTTTGCATCATTCGTCTTCTTTGCACGAACAAACTAATGAGCTCTGGCTGAGGGGGAGTTTGCATTCTTACATCAATCATTGTAATCGTAATTGAAATAAATTCAATCTTTCGGTTCTCTGTGTAAAGATGTTTGATAAAAGTATTACTCTCGTTTGATTGTATGCAAAGTTTGTTTTCATTATAATTTCCGCTGCACACTCATCCATCTTCATCTTATTTTTCAAACATAAAATACAATCAAAATCAAACTCAGATCCAACAATTGGTATCAGAGCTTGGACAGTCAAATTTGATTTAACAATCATTTTGACGTAAATAGTTCGGCTCAAAACAGTTGATACTGATCGTTTGTTCGTCGTTGAAAAACAGAGTAAGGATTAATCACCATTAAAGTTGATTTCTCAGTACCTGTAAAACAACAAGAATGACGTCACAATCTCAGGACGATAAAAACAACATTGGTTCTCTTTTTAAACCACCTATGCTAAAAAGAAATGAGTACAACATCTGGCAGAGGAGGATGGGTCACATCCTCGCTCAACAAAGCACAGGTTGTTGGAAGTCTGTCATCTTTGGTCCTCATGTTCCTACAGTGCCAAGCGCTGAAGATGCTAAAAAGCAAGTTCCAAAACCTGTTGAAAATTATACTGAAACGGATTATCAAAAATTTGAACTAGATGCTAAAGCGTTTAGTATCATAGCATCAGCGCTGCCCAACGAAATATATGCTGGTTTGTTACATTGTGACAATGCCAAAGAGTTGTGGGACGCGCTTAAGGAACAGTTTGGAGGTACCGAAGAAGTCATAGAAAACAATAGGGAAATCCTGAACCAACAGTATGAAACATTTTGTCATGTTAAAGGTGAATCACTGACGCAACAATTTGAGCGTTTCAGTTGTCTCATCAGTGAACTGAGGCTTGTTAAAACTACATTTACATACTCAACTCAAAACAGCAGGTTCCTCAGGTCACTGCCAGAAAAATGGGACACAATAGCTTTTGTCACCCGAAATTCACCTGAGTTCAAGGATCTGACCTTGACCCAACTCCATGGTCAACTCCTGACCTACGAAAGGGAGTTGAACCAGAAAAGGAAGTTACAAGAGTCAGGGAAAACCGTTGATGATTATTCATTCGGTAACACTGCTCTTCTGGGTCAAGAAGAATCTGGTGGCAGTGGTAAGGATCAGGGTTATGATCACTTCATTGACATAACTGCTGGTGCAAATTTTAACAACCCTGATCCTCACTCTACAGGTTATGCATTCACTGCAAAGGAAAACCAGATTTCAGACAATTTAAGCTTTGAACTCAATGATCTACAGCATTTTGACCCCACTGATCTAGAGGAAATGGACATCCTGCACCAACTGGCCTTGCTAAGTGTTAGAACTAGCAAGTTTTATAAAAGAACAGGGCGAAAATTCCCAGGGTTGCATGGGAATCTAAGGGTTGGGTTGGATAAATCGAGAATCAAGTGTTATAAGTGTAACAGGTTAGGACATTTTGCTAGAGAGTGTAGGAGTCAAACAACTGGTCCCATAATCACTCACCCTAGTTCAAATCCTAGACCTCAAAGTTAAAACACTGTGCACTATGCCCAATATGCCCCAGCAGCACATGTAAACACTGCTCACTATGCTGTTGCTCCTGTGCCAGTGCATTTTGTCCAAACAGCTGCTCCACAGATCCAATATGTTCAAACCCCTGCTCCCCAGGCACAAGTGCAACCTGCACCACAAACCACTGCTCCAGTAGCAAAACAACCAGATCAACAAAGTTTCTTTACTCAAGAATTTGTTGACTGGAGCAGTATGCCTGAAGACCTCAGTGATGAGAATTTTGCACTCTATGCTTCTAATGTTTCTTCTCATGATGAATTTTGTTTAATGGCATTAGAGTCAATACAGGAGGGGGTTGAATCTGAAGAGGAACAGCTGGCCTCTGAAACAGTGGATGAGGTGATTGAAGAAGTGGTCACTGCTGTGGCAAATGAAGTACTGTTGGAAGAAAGTTCAGGCACCCTGATTGAACCACTAACAGATCCATGGTCCGAAGAAGAAAAGACAGGTGAGATAGAAGAGAGAGCTGAAGATGAGGAAAATCCTAAATGTGATTGTGCAATGATGGCTGCTGCAAAGGTATCACCTCAAGTTCTTGAAAAACTGTGTTCTGACAATTGCATTATTGCTTTTGCTAACATCAAAGAGGTGAATGAAAACCTTCGTGATAAAATCTTATCTGATGAAGTCATATTTGAAAGGTCTCTAAAAGAACTTAAAAACAAATTGGCTGAAAAAGAGAAAGAGATTTGCAGCATGAAAGAAGAGCAAAGCATAACCAAAACCCAACTCCAAACCTTGATAGAAAAATACCAAGGTTGCAAAAAGGAGTTAGAGTCCACCCAGATCACATGTGAGAGATGGGTGGAATCATGCAAAGGGTATGAGGTTATGCTTGAGAAACAGATAAAAAGCAATGTGAAATTTGGGGTTGGTTATAGAAAACATGATGATGAAAACACTGCTTTTGAAAAATTTGTTTCAACCACTGATGTAACTACTGAGTTCATCTCCACAAACAAGAATGGCCAAGAAGTGAAAATCACTGACAAACTTGGTAACAAAATCACACTTGACAGACCAATGGGTCCCTCCGCTTTTGAGGAGATTGAAAATCATCAATTTAAACCAAAATGGTCTGATGAGTGTGATATTCTTGAAAATTTCAAGCCAATGGACTTTACATCAACTGATGGTGTTAAAGCTCCAAAAGCTAAAGTCATTCCTCTTAAGGACATCCCAGCAGTGCTTAAAACCTCTGCTGCAAAGGAGTCTGAAAAGAGGAAGAAGAAAGAAAAAATTGATAACTTGTTCTGTGAATTCTGTGAGAAAAGGAACCATCTAACAAAAGATTGTTTCCACTTAAAAGCTTATGATATAAACAAAACAAGTGTCATAGTTTCAGCTATAACTTTGATATCAAAAAGAATGAGTACCTTGCTAAAACATCCTTGAGTCCATCAGCATCACCATCGGTCAAATTCACAAAGAAACAACCACTGTTTGTGCCAGTTCAAACAGCTGTCACAAAACAGCTGAACCAAACATCTGTCAAAAGAGATGTTCAGGTTACTGATGCACCTCCTGCCAATCAGTTCAGAAAAGGCAAGGAAAAACAGTCTTACCAAAGGATTCCACACGTTTATGAGGTCTACAAAAAGCCCTCTAAACCCAGAGTGAATAGGCATCCTTTTGGGTATCAGCAGGTGATTGGGCAAGACCCTCAACAGTGGTTAGCAAGAAACAGTACTAAAACTGTCCAAACCCCTGACTTAACCACTGCTCATCACACTGCATCCATACCAGACACTGCTGAATCCCCATCCAAAGCCCTGTTGGCTTTGGAGTCCTTAATGAACTGATCCTTTTACTTCATGTGCAGGGAGCTTCTGCATGCTTTGATAGTCTGTGGTATGTAGATAGTGGAGGCTCCAGGCACATGACAGGATGTAAAGCCTTCCTCAAAGACTTTAAAATCCATGGAGGGGGTGATATATCCTTTGGAAATAATAGTAAAGGGAAAGTTCTGGGGTCTGGAACAGTGCAATCTGGAAATGTAAAATTTCAAAATGTCAATCTAATAGACAATCTGAAATTCAACCTTCTGAGTGTATCTCAAATGAGTGACAAAGGGTTTGGGTCATTCTTCACAAAAGATTGTTGTAGGATTGTTGGACCAGAAATGGTCAAAAAGATTGAAGCAATAATCAAAAATGGTCAAACTAAACGTGTTGCTCAAAGAAGTGGCAATGTTTATGTTGTTGACATGTCTAAAGAGTGTCCTAGAGCAGATGCATGTCTGTTCTCAGCTGCCTCTAACAAAGAGACAGAACTTTGGCACAGAAGACTGGGGCACACAAATCTTAAGACAATAACAAAAATTTCAAAAAAATGGGTTGGTGAGAGGCCTACCACAAAAATTGTTTTCATGTTCTGAACATTGCATTTCCTATTTAAAAGGAAAACAGCACAAAAGTTCTTACAAGTCCATTGAAGAGTCCAAAACAACCCAGTGTTTGCAAATGCTGCACATGGATTTGTTTGGCCCAGTTCAAGTCATGAGCCTCAAAAAGAAAAGATACTGTTTGGTTATAGTTGATGACTTTTCTAGGTTTACATGGACTTTCTTTTTGCACTCTAAAGATGAAACTGCAGGCATTTTGCAAGACTTTGTGACACAGGTTGAAAAGCAATTTGACCTTCCAGTGAAAAGCTTTAGAAGTGACAATGGCACAGAATTTAAAAATAAGGAGTTGGATGCCTTCTGTGTGAAGAAAGGGATTGTAAGGCAGTACAACATCCCAAGAACACCAGAGCAAAATGGGGTAGTTGAAAGAAAGAACAGAACCTTGATTGAGGCTGCCAGAACTATGCTTGCAGATTCAGGTTTACCATTAACTTTCTAGGCAGAGGCAGGAAACACTGCTTGCTATGTCCAGAACAGAGTTTTAATAAACCCCAGGCACAAAAAGACTGCCTATGAAATTCTGTATAAAATCAAACCACTGATCTCATTCTTCAAAGTGTTTGGCTGCCCATGCTTTATTTTGAATTTAAAAGATTCCATTTCAAAATTTGCAGCCAAAATTGATTGTGGTTATTTTCTAGGATACTCAACCACTGCCAAGGCCTACAAAGTGTTCAATGCACGGACCAAGGTAGTGGAGGAGACTTTAGATGTAAAGTTCAATGAACTTTCATCAATGAAAATCCCAGCAAATCCTGCTGATCTGTTTGATCTTGAAAAATTCACCTTTGAAAATACTGCTATCAAGACTAACAGTGCAGGTCCATCAGAGGATACATCACCAGACTATGGGTATGAAATCATCATCCCTCAAAGGTCTGCCACAAAGGGAAAAGCCCCAGTTGTTCAAAACAGCTGCCAAAGCTCAACCACTGCTACCTCAACAGTTGTTGACCAAAGTAGCCCATCTACCACTGCTTCCACACCCTCAAACACTGCTGACAAAAGTCCTCAAACAGTGGATAAAAGTCAGCAGTGGTCCACTCCATTACCACCCATTCCACCGCCTTTTGAAGCCACTGCTTGGTCATCAAAGTCACCAGCAGTGGTTAGCTCAGATGATACACATTTGCAGCCTTCACCAACAAATGCCATCATACCATACCAAGGAGATTTAATCTTCTTGAGATCTCATCCACCTGATTAAATCATTGGCAACATCAATGAAGGGGTGCTCACAAGAAGCCAAACCCAAAACATTTGTCTTTTTGCTGGTTTTCTATCACTCCATCAGCCAGTCAAGTACCAAGAGGCACTAAAAGACAACAGCTGGGTAGAATCCATGCAAGAGGAGCTCCAACAGTTTAAAAGACAACAAGTATGGGAGCTCGTACCACTGCCAAAAGAGGTTAGTCCCATTGGCACAAAGTGGGTCTTCAAGAACAAAACAGATGAAAGGGGCATTGTTGTCAAGAACAAAGCCAGGCTTGTGGTTCAAGGTTACAGACAGGAAGAGGGTATTGATTATGATGAAACATTCGCCCCTGTTGCAAGATTGGAAGCTATCAGACTGTTCCTGGCCTTTGCTGTCAACCACAACATGAAGGTGTTTCAGATGGATATCAAAAGTGCTTTCCTCTATGGTACATTGCAAGAAGAGGTGTATGTATGTCAACCTCCAGGCTTTGAGGATCCATTTTATCCTGATCATGTCTACAGGCTAAACAAAGCCTTGTATGGCCTGAAACAAGCACCAAGAGCCTGGTATGAAACTCTTTCCAACTTTCTACTCTCAAATGGTTTCAAAAGAGGTACCATTGATAAAACACTGTTTCTTAAATGGAGAGGGAAAGATTTAATGATTGTCCAAATTTATGTGGATGACATTATTTTTGGAAGCACATGTACCAAAATGTGTGAAGAGTTTAGAGAACTCATGACAGCTGAGTTTGAAATGAGTGCAATGGGTGAGCTGCAATGCTTTCTTGGTCTCCAAGTACAGCAATTGCAAAATGGAACCTTCATTCATCAAAGCAAATATGCTAAAGAACTTTTAACCAAATTTGATATGAATGGTTGTAAACCATGCAGCACACCCATGGCCACAAATAAGCTGGTCATGTCTGATGAAAAGGATGAGCTGATTGACCAAATACTTTATAGAAGCATGATTGGGTCTTTATTGTACCTAACTGCATCTAGATCAGACATCATGTTTGCAACATGTGTCTGTGCAAGAAGTCAATTAGCTCCCAGAAAATCAAATCTCATTGCTGTAAAAAGGATTCTCAGATACATAAAAGGTGCTCCCACACTTGGTATCTGGTATCCAGCTAATGGGAATATCAAGCTTTCAGGTTTTTCAGACAGTGACTTTGCTGGATGTCACACCACAAGGAAGTCCACTTCAGGAGGGTGCCAGTTTCTAGGTGATTGCTTAGTTTCTTGGCAAAGCAAAAAGCAAGCAGCAGTTTCAACATCCACTGCTGAGGCTGAATACATTGCTGCTGCAAGCTGTACAGCCCAACTCCTGTGGCTTCAAAATCAGTTGCTGGATTTTGGTATCACTGCCTTAAAGACACCACTCATGTTGGACAGCCAGGCAGCAGAAAATATCATAAAAAATCCAGTTTCCCACTCTACCACAAAGCACATCGACATCAGACATCACTTTGTGAGGGATTGCTATGAAAAAGGTTTGATTTCTCTGCATCATGTCCCAACTAAAGACTAGCTGGCAGATGTGCTCACAAAAGCACTTGATACAACCACTTTTGAAAGCTTGGTCTCTAGGATTGTATCATGGAATAACAAGCAACATCTTGTTTTTCTATGGATAAAAGCAACAAAATGTTTTCAGAAAATCAAAAATCCATCCTTAAAAATAGCTAAAAATGAAAATTTTATTGAAATCCTTAAAAGTCTGCCATAACCACTGATTGTTCAAAAGTCTGCTCTACTTCAAAAGTCTGCCCACTGCTGAAAGGTAACCTCTGTTCTCTCATTTCTTGATAACCTTTGTTGTTCAAAAGCAGTGTCTTATCCACTGATATACTATCCACTGATAGTGAAAATCATCCACTGCCCCCTTTCCACTGCTTTCATCAGTTGCTTTCACCAAAAGTACTGTCCTCCATTTTCAGCAGTGGTTGTCACGTGGGCAGTACATAGCAGTCAGACCTTTTGTAACGGCTGCCACGTCAGCATTCATTCTCTTTCCTATAAATTCCCCACTCACCACCAAAACAGGGTTTTACTGTCGAATTGAATTCTTAAAAATTCTCTTCTCAAAGCAGTTTTTCTTCTCATCTCTCACAAAATTCCTTCGATCGTTCGTTTCAAAAATGACAAAATCGAAGTCATCTGCAAAACCCACATCAAAATCATCGAAAACAGCCTCTCAAAAGGCAACCTCCACTGAAATTCCATTCAAAAAATCTCACAATCTCCTGGGTCTTCTCACAAAACCAGGAACCACAGATGTTTTCGATTCCATTATTACCATCATGGCAAAGTCAAAGTACAAAACTTTGCTCACCGCCGATGCACCAATCTATTTGGCGACCCAAAGGGAGTTTTGGAAAAATGCAACCCTTGAAAAACAAGGAGACATTGCAACCACCATTCACTCTTCTATAAAGGGTAAAACTGTCCAAATCACGCCACAATCCATCTCCGAAGTCTTTCAACTCAATGACCAGGCAGGTAAAACTTCCTTCACTAAAAACGAGTCGCACATTGACTTCATTGAAAGAGGGTATGAAGCCACCATGATGAAGAAACTGACCTTAGAAAAAGGTTATTTTCCTCCTGCACCCAGATTCCTATTTCATACCCTCCTACTATGTGTTTCAAACAAAACCACTTCTTTTAATGAGATCCCTATAAAGATTCAAAATCTGGGATATGCAATTCTTCAAGAAGAAAATTACAATTATTCTCGGGAAATCTTTAAAGATTTGGTTAATAATGTTGAAACCAAATCATTCTTACTGTTTCCAAGGTTTTTAAGTTACTATTTTGAAAAGAAATTCAGTAAGGATGATTTAGCTTTAATAAACCAAGGTGAAATAACTGTAATAAACTGCCTAACATCTGAAACTTTTTCACGGATGTTAGCACCTTGCAAAACACAAGCAGGGGTACCTGAGCAGAATTTAGCAGCTACCACTGCTCCTCAGGTATCTGCTGCTGAGCCTACTGCTCTAGGTGATCAAAGCAGCAGACCAACTGTTTTGAAACACACACCTACAAAACCCAAAAAGCTTTACAAAAAAAAAAAAATCAAAACCCCCCAAACCAATCAAAACGGCAACTCTGGAGGATGAGATACCAGAGTTAATGCCTGTGACAACACAAATGTCACAAGAAACCACTGCTGCTTCTTCCTCATAGCAGTTGGTACAAACATCTCAACCCATAACCATAACTCCTCCTGCTTCTTCACAAAAAGAATAGGTTGTACACAAAGGGCCACCACATTATGATGCTCTGGATACACTCGTTTCCATCATCCACAGCTCAATGCCCGGAGCAAATCCACTTTCTACACCCACCATCACATCCTCAATTCCACCAAAAACACAACTGCTGTTGGATGCAATTGATTTGAACCAGGCATTACTCAGTCCTTCTCAATCACCTGTCAACGAGAATATACTTCAACAAATGACTGAGCCTGTTGTATCATTCTTTGCTAACCCACCAACACAACCTGAGGAGGTTACACCCATTGAGTTACAAGTAACTCTTTGTGGTAATCCAAGTGAAGCAGCCACTACAACTGTTGAACCCACTGGTTTACAGTTGGACAGTGGTTACATCAATAAGACTTCCTTGGAGGCAATTCCTTTTATAGCACCTCTGCCAACCACCAGTGGATTTATTTATCCTACTGGCAACATCAAAAGGTTGTCAAGTGTTGAAGGAAGAAGACCCCAGTACCAAGAAAAAGGGGCATCAGTGGTTAATGTTTGGACTAAACTCCCTACCTCAACCACTGATACAACCACTGTTAGTGGGAAATCAGATGATCCCATTAAATTGGGTGATGATTTAAAGTACCAGAAATTGACGGCTCGTGTTGAAAAACTTGATAACTCTGTTGCTGAGCTCAAAGATATCCTCCAATAGTTGTTACAGGTACAAAAGGTACAATCCACTGCTGTTCCACCTCAAGCACATGCTCTACAACAGGCACCTACTACAAATGAGCTCTGGAATCTATTTCAACCTTTTCTCCATCATCAAGCACAAATAGCAGATCAGCAACATGAGAAACATGTTCAAGAGCTGAGAAATGCTATGGAGTCTAGGTTCAAAGACACCCAGGCTGATCTAAAGGCTCTCAAAACTCAGATCCTGCACAACACTGGCACTGCTCCTCCACCAGTATTCTTCATTGATCAACTCCCCGAAGATAATGCCAAAAAGGGGGAGAAAATTTAGGAGTGGAGAAGGAAAGGAATAACAGATGGTCTCTACCTTGCACCAAAAAATTCAAATATGACCAAAAAGATTCCTTTGCCAGATGGGAGTAAGAAAATTGATGTGACCACAAATGCACTTGCAGAAGCACTTGCATGTGTGAAAAGAGATAGAGAGGCCAAAAAGAAAGCCAGGGTGGATTATCCGGATCAGGGTACTTCAGGGTCAA
Source organism: Helianthus annuus (assembly GCF_002127325.2). Classification (NCBI taxonomy): domain Eukaryota; kingdom Viridiplantae; phylum Streptophyta; class Magnoliopsida; order Asterales; family Asteraceae; genus Helianthus; species Helianthus annuus. The sequence continues at coordinate 120,625,239 of NC_035443.2, forward strand.
GAGATAATGAAAATCTTATTGATGAAAAGAAGAAGCCTACTAGAAAAGTAAGGCTACCCAAATCCATTCCGGTCAGACGTTCAAAGTCTGCTCAAAACCACCACCTACAACAGCTGTTGTAACTCCTGTTGTATCAGCTGCTGCTGGTACTTCAGTAGTTTCAACATCTGCTCCCACTTCAACACACACCACCTCAACACACATTACATCCACTACTTTACCACCATCACCACCAGAATCAAAATCACCTCCTGTCAAAAGGCAGAAGACAGCAGTTGTTATAACTTCTGCTGTAAAGACAACAGTGTTGGAACACCAGTTGTTTCAACAACTGTTAGTCTATCACAAACCACTGCCACTACAACCACCTTTCCATCCAAAACATCATCAGTCCCTCCTCAAATAAAGAGGAGAAGGCTAATTCCTAAAGATGATGTCACTGCACCATCCCAAACATCTTCAAAACCTTTAGCTCTTGTCAAAATACCAAAACCAGTTCCACTCTCTTCTGTTCCAATGCACAAGCCCTTACCTCCTGCAGGTGTTCAATTTCCTCTTGAACTAGAAGCTGTTAGAGAAGAAATAAAATCTTTCTATACTGAGGATGACCCTGCCAAAAGGAGTTTGCCTTCAATCAAAGGATATCCCTGGCCCAAAAATATTGAAGAATATTTGAAGATAAAGGCCAAGCAAGCAGAGGATATTTCGAAAAGAAACTCACAAGGGAAATCTGACAAAGAAGTATCAAGATACTACCAATATCTGCTCACACAAGTCAGTTCCCTAGAACGTTTTGCAAAGAATGTCAGTCAACAAATTTCAGAAAGAGCAGCTGAAACTTTGAAGAAAGACTACATTGAAAGCATTATGTTTCACAAAAGATACAAAGGAGAGAGACACATGTACAAAGAGTGGACTGTTCCTGAACTTGAAGTTGAAGCTGCAAGAATTCAAGACATGATAAAAAGGAAAGTCACTCACACTCCTCCTGTTTGGGCAAAGTTCAGAAAGAATGTACTTGATAAGCAAATGGAGCTAAAGAGAATGAAAGAAGAACTGGTTGTTGCTGATTTTGGTACAAAAAGACAAATTGCTAGATGGAAAGAAGATGTGGTCGGGTCAACCTACTAAAGGTTGGAGGAATTAAGAAAGAAAGATCCAAAAATTCCTCAAAAACCTGACTATCCTGAAGCAGCGGTTTCAAAAAGACCATCAAAGCTGCAAAACAGGAGAGCCACTGCTCCAGCTGGTAATGTCATCTACAAAAGAAGGAAACAAAGCCAGTTAGGAGCTGAAACTGTTCAAGAAATTCTTACTGGAAATGTTGTTGTAAAAGAAGGTTTGATAAGAACGTTAAAAGAAGAACTTGAACAGGAAAACTCTGCTACCACTGCTCAGCCAGTGATGAACAGGCCAGCCTCACCAAATACTTCCGCAAATAAGCATCTCCCAAGAAACCCACCAGGCTCAAAAATACAAAAGTGGGCAACTGACAAACAGACCTGCGTATTGACTTTGCTCAGGTCTGGTGGAGAAGTGGAGAAAATATCAAGGGAACAAGCTCTTGGCCTGAGTCTTGAAGATTTGCAGGATCTCCTTGATCTTCCACTTAGCAGGGATGATGAAGATACAGATGCCCTTGACTTTGAATTACAATTTAAAGGTCAGATAAGGGAGCTGTTAATGAGGCAATAAAATATCCACAAATAATGAAGGGTTTTGGCATTATCTGTTCCAGGGGGAGATTGTTAGGATTGAACCCTATCAGAGGAATAGATAATTAAAGCCAAAACTGGATCAGAGCAGTGGATTCTGAATAAGCAGATGCTGATATACAAATCTCTCCCCTTGAAAGTGATTACAACTACTGATGACCTCCTATCTGCTGATCTTGCTAAACTGCTGACCCATAACTGCTGCTCAACTAAAGATCTGATGGAAGACTAAAGTCCTGCTGATTCAATCTACTGCCTTGAGTCAAGCACTGCTGATCCGAACAAGTGCTGCTGGGTTCACAGCAGTAGAAGGTTGCACCAGCTGTTCTAAAGTCTGTTTTGTAATAGAATGTATTAGCAGTAGTTAACACAAGCAATGTCTGTATAGATCAGAGGTTAGAGTTTGTTAGGAGGTTAGATGTCACTTTCATGGTGACGTCAGCAAAGATGCTCAGTAGTTTGCTAGTGCCTATAAATAGTTCAGTACTTGGTACTGTTCTATTAGCTCTTTACATCATTCGTCGTCTTTGCACGAACAGACTAATGAGCTCTGGCTGAGGGGGAGTTTGCATTCTTACATCAATCATTGTAATCGTAATTGAAATAAATTCAATCTTTCGGTTCTCTGTGTAAAGATGTTTGATAAAAGTATTACTCTCGTTTGAGTGTATGCAAAGTTTGTTTTCATTATAATTTCCGCTACACACTCATCCATCTTCATCTTATTTTTCAAACATAAAATACAATCAAAATCAAACTCAGATCCAACATATGTATAATCCAAGTTGTATCCAAAAAGAGAATTGAGCCAAAGAAGGACACAAAGTGCGGCCCAGCCATCGAATTAAGAAGAAGAGCACGGTGAGCAAAAATGGCTATTACTTATTATAGGACAAAATGGTAATTTCGAGTGCTTTGTCGGTGGCCGTAGCCACCGACTTCAATTCGGTTCGGGTCGACTCGGTTAGGTTCGGCTCAAGTCCGACGTCACGACATTCCTCCGTCGTGCGCCCCAGAGTTCGACACGCGAAGCACGGAGCGTCGCAAGCCCATTCCCGTTTACACATCACCATGACATCATCATTGTGATGTCATGGTGATGTCACATACTTGTCCTATGTTGAATTTGTGAAAGCATTTTCCAACAGAAATGAAACTGGGCCGTATTTCACTTACATCTGGGCCGAAGACTTGTCATGGGCTTTGACTATGTGTTGGGCTGCTACATCTTGGACGAAGACCAAGTCCCAAGGCCAGACCTTCTCAAAGTGACGAAATCACTTTGATTTCGTCCAAACAAATGTGATTTCGTCGTGAAAATAGGACAAAATGGTAATTTCGAGTGCGTTGTCGGTGGCCGTAGCCACCGACTTTGTACTTTAAGACTATAGGTAAATACCTTTTAGTATGCGATTGAACCCGACTTGACCTGCCGAAAATTTTGGCTCCAGGTCTTTCTAACCTGAGTATTTAAAAAAAGATAGGATAGGAAAAAAAAATTTTATGGCATGACTCTTTAGTTGTATATGACATATTGAAAGAAGGTGCTGGTATCATTGTTGAAGGAAATGTTATTAACTATAAACTCTTCTACATGATCTTGCAACCCCCAAAGAGCATCTAGTGTTTAGTGTTCAAGGACTACCCCCCCCCCCCCTTCCACGTCCGCCCTCGCTCTTTCTATGTCAACATCCATGGAAAACCATTGTCTATGTATGCTCTTAGTTGTACTTTTTTAGGATTGTCAACTATCACCTGAAAATACAACATATGGCCATTGAATTTTAATTTTAATACGTGTCATAAATTTCAGTTTTGAGTGGTTAAAAAATCGCAAACAATTACGTACACAACGATTACATGATTCTGGCACGTGAGTCAAGACCGCGAACAATCTACGACAAGATTGTAAAAAAAACCATACATTTTCACGATTTTTCTTTTTAATGACCCCTCCTTTCACTTTTCCATTTTTGAGCTATTAAAGGGAATCATGTAAAAACCCTTACATTTCAAAATATCTCTCGTGAACATCCTCAATTACCTCCTAGTGAACAGTGGTGTATGTTGGTCCCGGAAGTTAGTCAACGGCGGTCAAAACAACGAAGGAACATAAGAGAAACTAAAGAACTACAAATCAATTCCGAATATAATTTTATACCCTTGTTACCATTTTAGATTGTTTATTTGTATTTAACTTTCATATTAATATTAGTTTCATACAGTTTAAACTTTTGCTAAAACTGTTACTAAATATATAAATATAATAGCATTCCTTATTATATAAGTTTATAATTATAAAATTGATGAATGTGATGTTAATCAGATTTGTACATTGGATTCATGTGTTGGGAACCCAAGGTTGTGAGACTCTGATAGTCCTTCGGTCCTTGTATTTAAGTAATGGGCTAGAAACTTTGGGCCTTATCGGTCAGGACTAACATTATCCAAAGGTAAATTGTGCCGTAATAAGGAAGTAAAGGAGGAGGATCATGGGTCCAATTCTTTTATGAACCGCTTAAGTCATAATTATTATTATTATTATTATAGTTGTTACTTTCATATTTTTATAATAACTAGTGGGTTACACCCGCGTTTCGCGGCGGGGTAACTCAATTTTTAGCAAATTTTAAATGGAAACGTAAACACCATGATAAAACTAACGTTAATGGCAGAAAAAGGTTCGATATTAGTTTGTTTCATTATGATATTAATACGATACCGTCACTCGGTATATCAATCGAGAGAGGAAAATTAAAAGATAAAGTTGCGGTAAGCCCATAAGGATGTCGACACGTGTTTCACATCCATTGAAAACCATAAAAAACGAATACAACTAACGCTTTCGATAGTACCAATACCAATTAATATCGATGTTTTCGGTCATTGGCATAAGTTTGGTTCGTTATAGTACAGCTACCAGTACCGTAGCAACACTCATTGTGGCTTATGAGAAAAAACACAAATACTCTATTGCGAATAAACTATGTTTCGGCGAAATTTATATATGCATAAAAATTAGTACATCGCAACGGTATATTCAAAACTTTATATAAATTATTTTATGTTATTAGAATAACGAATATAGTAAACGACACTAATTTAATGTAATGTCACTTTCATAACATTCACGTTATACAAGGATAAAGTAAGCACGTCGGAATGATATATTCAAAACGTTAGAAAAAAAATATTTTATATTTATTAGAATAACGAAGATAGTAAATGACGCTAATTTAATGTAAGGCCACTTTGATAACATTTACGTTCGCGCTTATCGAGATCTAGATTAAAATAGGCACGTCGCAAAAAAAATCGTATATTAAAAGTTGTAAGAAAATAACAAAATATACTCAAAATTAATTATAACAAAAAACTAAAGCTTTAAAGATTTGTAAATCTACGTGACGGAAATTCAATCGGTATCGGTTGGTCAAGATACCGGCACTCGCTATAACAACCAAAACAAAAACAAAAACAATATAATTTTTCTGGCACTGCCAAATGATATCGACACGTCTTTTGCATCGATCGAAAATAATAAAAACGAAAACAGATACCGGATTGACGTTCGGACCGGTTTATTTTGTTATCTGTACAATACCGGGTGCGATTGAAACTTGGAAAAGAAAAACAAAATCGATAAAAAGACAAAAAATGAAAGAGGAAATTAATTCAAAAAAGATCAAAAAATGCACTGTAGCTAAGTAGTTTTGTCACACCTTGATCCGTAACGGATATGGTACGCGACATGATGATTATCCATATCTTATGACAATATTATAAGTTTAAATATTTAAAGTCCCAAATTAAATTGTCACACATAATCATAGAAATGTTCAACAAAATTAATACAATATCCAAAAGATAAATAGTCATGAACAAATATCTGATTTATTACTAAGACATATCCTATGTCTTCAACTTTAAATTCTCTCAAACTTGTGTACCTGTATCATGAATAAAAAGGTTTTAGGTCAGCATAAAGTTGAGAATAGATCTAGATTTAAATAAAATATTATGCTTTATTAATTGATTTATTTTATTTAAATAAAATATTAAGCTTTATTAATATTTAAATAAAATATTATGCCTTAGCACCTCCAGATGTCCATCACCTCGGAGGTGTCGTGCTTGTACCTTCGCTGCTGGCTAAAGTGAGCCAGAAAGTTCTCTTGCAGATCTCTCCATGACTTGATTCTCACCGACGGGAGGCTGTCGAACCATGCGCGTGCAGCCCCTGTGAGGGTTTGCATGAAAAGATGGCACCACATTGGCATGGTCCACCCTGCTACGATGCCAACACTTATAAAAAGTTGAATATGGTCGTCTGGGTTAGTGAGGCTGTTAAACTTACTAACAGCTTGAGGAAGTTTGGCTTTTTCCAATGGTGCGAGTGCGATCTCGCGAATGAATTTCGACTTTTCAGCAGCTGCTGCAGGTCTGTAGACCAAGGTGTAATCATGTTCAGCCGGCGGGTCGTATGCTAGGCGCGTCTGTGGCTTGTAAGCTTTATGATTCTTTTCAAGTCTGCGAAAAACCGTGGAGTCCTCTTACTTGTATGTTGAGTCCTCCTTTCCGTGTTGTAACCCCACTCGTTGTTTATAATGCGTGGTCTCAACCTGCTGCTCAACGGAGGCTTCTGTTGGTTGGTGTGATAGTTGCTCTCTGTTTCTCCATATGTGTCACGCGTGTCACGCACGCTCTGTCTTCTTAGAGAAGACGATTTTTCAAGTCGTTGAATTCGCGCATGTGCATGTTGTGGAGTCGGGTTTTCCAATGGTCGTGGAGCAGGAGTTAATGAGTTATGAATGCTGATGGTTGTGTCTGCGCTTAGAGCATCGCTTGCTGTGTGCTCAACTACGCGTAGATGAGGTTGACTGTCTCTTGGGACTTTGCATACCAGGAGGCCAGAGTTTCTCCCTCAGGTAGCCCTAACAGCGCAGAGATGTTTGATGGTGTTGGCGCTGACGGACCAGCGTCGTGACTTGTTGGGGTAACTGTGTGAGCAATGCAAACACCACTCACACGGATGCCCTCAACATTTGCATCTTCTCCCTCAGTGGACTCGTCATTAGGTAGGCTTTGGACATGCCCGATGTCCTCTGTCACACCCCAACCGATGGCAGAATCATCGGGGCATGGCACTGAGCGAAACAGCTTGTCCAGAAGTTTCCACAACAACTATGATTATTATTTAGTTTAATTAATACATCCCATACCGTATCCCAAATAATAAAACAATTTATTATAGATAACAACTAGTCACATATTCTGTTCCGACAACTTAGATTCAAATATAATTATTGATCAAATGCTTCTAGAGACTCGATCTGCAAGATCTACAGACAACAATGCTCTAGACGCTTATTCTAAGCTCGTCTTCCTAGCAGATAAGCATCCTAATTGCCTGTCACATACGTTAAAAATAAAGTCAATACATAAAATGTAAAGGTGAGCATACAAGTTTGATAATAGCATATAAAGTTGGAAATAGTTTACGCATAACCAGCACGTACACAGAGGAAAACGAAGCATGTTAATTATCGACATGGATCTATCGATACCAGTGACTGCGGATTGCCTGTCCGAGACAGTTCGCAATACATGATTACCACCGTAATCCATGCAAGTAATTATCCTTAACAACCCCCGTGTGAACGGGTGCTGAGTCCAAACTATAGTACTACGTCGTTAAGGCAGGTAGACAGCATTCCACGTGTAAACAAAACAACAAGCATTCCTTTAGTCACGTAATACATGCAGAACGGTTAGTGTTTAAATAATTGAGTGGTGTGTTCGATTGTGATTTTAGATAAGTAACGTATGTAACACCCAAAAGCGCTAAAGCAAAAAAGGGTTCGAGTATACTCACAGCGATTGATTGATGGATTGAAGGGAGCGCTTGAGAGTAGGGTTAGCCTGAATAGTTCGATAGCATAACGATGAGTAACGCGTTAAATGGAAACAAGTGATGATGGGTCGATGTAACACCTCGAAAAATTTCGTCCAATAATGTCTTGACACGTGTCATAAGGTTCCGGTATGTGAAAACATACTTTAGAGGGACTAAAAGTGACAAACAGTGAAAACTATGGAACGTAAGGGTCCAAAGTGTCAATAATGGATAAATAGACTCTATGATAACCCTACATAATGTTTATAACCTTAAACGGATGGTTCATGGATCATACGACGTGGAAATTGCACAAAAGTGAAGTATTGTAAACTATAGGGGCCAAAAGTGTCAACATGTTCAATTTATACCTCTGAGTGAACTTTTGGCAGACCCAAAGCTTTGTAAAGCTAAAATATACTCACTAGAATGTGTGGTAAAAATTTCATGAAGTTTCGTCAACGTATGAGAAAGTTATGGCCAAAACCGTACTTAAGGGACTAAAAGCGTCAACGTCGAATTTCATGGCTTTTCGGTTGAGCGCAAAGTTATCCGAGGACATTACCATGTTGGTAAATGTCCCAAGGTTCCTAGAAACCAAGTTTGGGGGTTTACGAGTCAAGAAAAGTTGCCAAAACCTCGTAACCAAAGTGCAGGGACCAAACTGCAACATTTAACAAAGTTTTGGGGATCAGACAAAGCCAGGCGGCCCGCCTGGCACCCCCAAGCGGGCCGCGTGAGACCCCCAGTAACAGAAAAATGCGAATTTTGCACTTTGGGTCAGTTTGGTGAGTGTATAACAGCTTGCAACACCTCCTTTTGCACCAATTAAATCCCTTGCATGCCTAGGACAATAGTAAGCTCTTTATAACCTCTGATTTCATCCATAAAACAAGATCAAAAGCTCATTTCTTTGAGCTCATACATTGTGATCAAGAACATCCAACTTGTAAAACTCTCAAGACAACTTCCTGGAGCATTTCTGAACATCAAGGCCGATTCCTAGTAGTAACTAAGCATCTATAGGACCTTTGTAAGCTTCCAATTCAATCTTTAATTCGTTCCTTCATAGATTATTAGTAAAAGTCAAACTGGTTGTTCTTACGCTTTGACTTTCTGATTAAACGAATTTCCCTCAGTCATTTCTCGAATTAAAACCACAAATATGTTGGTAAATATGTGGGGAACAAACCCTCAAAAGGGTATTATCTGATTCCCACTAAATGCATGTTAATTGTCGAGTCAAACGTGATTCTAAAAAGTCAACAGAAGTGATTTTTGCGAAAATAAGCTTGAATGTTAATATAATAGACATGCAATCTGTTTGATCATCATAAATAACTTGTAATACATATAAGAATGAGTTTTATCATCATCAACTCGACAATCTATAGTATAAATACGAATCGGAACCGAAAGTCTTATAAAACGACCATTTCGTAGACTATCGATTCGGATTCGTACATGCATGTTTGAGATCTGTATTGGAGAGTATTTTTGACCATTTTATTTTGGTAAAACTTTCTGGAATTTTGTTGATTGAGTCTATACTTAGCCGATTCAAATGCATGTTTCCGATTTATACATAAAGTTGACTATTTTGCCCTTTTTGAGATAAAACGTGATTTTTGGAAAAGTGAAAGAGTAGAAATCTTTATTTCTAATATATAAACTTGCACCGAAAATTTCGGATCAGTTGGCGGTCCAGATTTTGAGTTATGGCCATTAGCGTAAAACTATATCTTAAAGTTACATAAACGGCCCTTTTCGCGTATAACCCATTTCGTGCCACGTTTTGATACAAAACTTTTTACCCACTGATGTTATATAATATTTTGGGATTTTTGATGGTTTTTATTTAATTTTTGGCTGAACGGATCTTAGATCGCTTAGTCGATTCGGTTAATACCGATTTTGACCGTTTAAGCCATAAAATGAGTTTTATACATCCTTTTGACCCGAAACCTTTTCCTACTGATTTTATATGTTAAATAAGTTATTTTAAGTATTCTGGAAATATAAAAATCTCAGCTTTCCTTTGAAAACCCGGAAACGGCGTTAAATCGCATTTTTAAGCGTTTTTAACGCATAGTAAGCGTTATACCCATTTTAAACATATAAGACTTATACCTAGTGATGTAATTAGTATATTTTCATATAATAACAGTAAGTATGAGTATATGAACTCAGATTTCCAGTTTTGGCATTTTTAGCCCTTGTGAAATTACTAAAATACCCCTACGGTGCATAGTTTGATTTTAAATGTTAAGTTTGGTATATGGGTCATACCCTACTGTTATAACATGTTAAATTAAGTATATTTTCTGTATAAACCAGACCCGAAACTCAGATTTCTAATTTGACTCTTTTATAAACTTTTAAATGACCAAAATGCCCTTCTAAGGCATAAATTGGGTTTAAATTTATTCGGGGCATAATAGAACACAACTTACTGATATTATGTCATATTTAAAGAATACTATCTCAGGGAACTTGCATTTGACTCTTTTGGCTACCCGTAACGCCCTTTTTGCGTTCGGTTCGGTTTACGTAACTAGTTTGCGTAAATTGACCGAAACGGGTCAAACGTTATCATTTTTGTCTCAAAATCCAGAATGTATTTAGTATACCCATATTATACAAGTATTCAAACTTGTCGGGACTAGATCACGTTCTATCCGGTCTTTCGCTTAATCGTGCGTTTAACCGTATATTTCCTTAAAACTAACCGGTCTAAGCTTAGGCTTAATTAAAGACCCGTTAGTATCCTAATTGGTTATTTATACCATCGTTCCAGACTAGAGCTTTCCGGTAAATTGTACCTACGCTTACTTAGGAATACGGCTGAGTTATTATTCTTGCTATTTAAGACAGGAGCTAGCTCAGGTAAATACTTTTAACTTATTTTCCCTTATACGGGCTTGGGATACGGTATTATAAAAATACCGCTTGGTCGGGTGTACAAACTATTTAATCGGAGATGATTAAATTGCATAATCCCGTTTTAATCTGTGTTGATTGATAACAAATAACATTGGGGGTTAATGACCGTGTCCTGGATATCCTTGGCTCCTTTTAAAAAGTGAATGGCCACGACGTAAGCACAAGGTGTAGGCAGAACACCTCCTGTTGCATATGTATAACGTATACTCACTCGTGAGATTATCTTCTTGTGAGATTATATTTGTGGTGTGTCGATTAATCTTGTCCGGCTTGTATTGTATAATCACCGGCCCTAAATGTTGGACAACCATGTAAATCGGATACAAGATTTTTATTAATAAAATTGTCCCAAGTATAAAGATTAATTTTGCCTCTGTGCATTTTAATCAATGTGTCAAGATATTTTGTGCCGTTTGCACTCAAATCACTTTTCAAACTCTTTTTCCAAAATGAGTCAGTTAATTGTATTTACCAGTGTAAACTGACGTATTTTCCAAAAGGTTAAGTGACAGGTACTATGCGTAATTGGCTGGGAGCTCAGGGCGTCACTAAGGAATCTTGAAAGTCCTAGATGCCTAAAGTCTATTGAACAGTTTTCTTTTATTGATCCGCCTGTGGATCCTTTACCTTTCCGTTGTAATACTTTGACATTACTTATATTCGGAATGTAATATATTATCTTTTGCTTCCGCTGTGCATTTATATATTGTGTTGTTTGTCTATGATGAGGCCAACTACGTCACTATACTCCCCACCGGGCCCACCGGTGACACGTGGAAAATCGGGGTGTGACAGGTTGGTATCAGAGCCAACGCTGAGTGAATTAAACACTATCCTAATGTGTTTAATCTCAGTGACACAATTGCACATACTTGAGTCTAGACTTAACATAGGAATACTCCCGATTCTAATCTGGAATTTACTGCTTCTGATTATTTTTATATTGCATACGTCGCCAAGCGAAGAAGCCGTAATAGGAGTTCTCCACACCGGAGCCCGAGATGCTGAGTCTCGTACCGCGGCTAAAATGGAACGAACATACAAGGAGAAAGCATTCAGAAATAAGATGAAGAAGAAACTCCTTTTACTGAAAATCGTTTTCCTTATTAGTCCTTATAAGGACATAATTATCTTTTAATGCCTACGGGCCAAACTTATTAAACATCCATTAGTGATGTAGTGCCTACGGGCCAAACTTATTAAACATCCATTAGTGATGTAGTGCCTACGGGCCAAACTTATTAAACATCCATTAGTGATGTAGTGCCTGCGGGCCAAACTGATTAAACATCCAATAGTGATGTAGTGCCTACGGGCCATACTAATTGTCATATAAGACAGAAGGCAGTGGTGGTCTATGACTCCCTGTCAAGAAAAGGTAATGAACTTTGATTCACACCTAAATGCCTCGATCCCAGACGATCATGGCTTATAAATTAAACTTGTCCGCGTGACTAAGCCTTTTGTGCTATTACTAAATGCCTTGATCCCAGACGATCATGGCTTATAAATTAAACTTGTCCGCGTGACTAAGCCTTTTGTGCTATTACTAAATGCCTCGATCCTAGACGATCATGGCTTATAAATTAAACTTGTCCGCGTGACAAGGCCTTTTGTGCTATTACTAAATGCCTCGATCCCAGACGATCATGGCTTATAAATTAACTTGTCTACGCGACTAGGCCATTTGTGCTATTATTAACTTATAAATTAGGATTTATGATAAAATCCTGAATAAAATAAATATCCTTCCTTCCCTGCCAGTAGGCATTTTTAAAATAGAATCTTAAAGGTGAAATCTAGCCTACGCGGCCAAAATGGTGAAACCTACCCAAGGGATTCAGATCCTTGTTAACACCTAAGAACGTGTTAGCACTCCTGACAAAATGTGATTCGATAAATCACAACAATCAAACTTATATTGGATTCTTCCAATTTTCTTATCTAGCCTAGTGATTTAGAAATCATGGCTTGTGTCATCCTATAAGATGATCACATTATAAACATCCGATAGTGATGAAGTGCCTCCGGGCTAAACTTGTTGTCCGATAAGACAACGACGGTGGTGGTCTTTGACCTCCTGTCTAAAAAGTGTTGGACCAGGTCCAAGCATAATAGTCGGTAGGATCCATACGATCTCGACAAATAGCATCTGATAAGATGATCATATTATAACCATCCCTCAAGAGGGGAACGCCCACGGGCTATGCCTATTGTCCTAAAGGACAAAAGACAGTTGAAGTCTATGTCAATAGAAGGTAATGAATGTGATTCGAACCTTAAATGCCTCGATTCTCTGAAATTATGGCTTACAAAAATTTAGAACTGTCCTTGTGACTAGGCCTTATGCGCCACTTTAATATCCTTAATGTTTTATAACTAGGATAAATCATAATGGAAAATACTAATTAAATATAACTAACAAGTTAACCAATATGGTTTGTATTACCATGGTTGATAAATCGTCAAAGATGATGATTCCATAATAATCTCTGAATAAATCATTGTTAATAATTATGTAGCAATCAAGCTACATGGCTGGATTAGATGAAGCTAACAGTCGTTTGAAGGAGAGCAATGATACTACCAGAATTAGTGTAACTGGAGCAGAACTGCAGGCAATGATAGATTATGCTGTTACTCGAGCTCTTGATCGACAGAATGATGAATCAAATGATACCCACTCCAAAACTCTATCTATGGCTCATAGTAAGCCCCCTCCTGAAACACATGAGTCAAGGAAGGACGATGACCATAACTTGTCAAATCAAAGGAGTGTTCCGTCTAGACAAGTTGTGTTTCATCAAGAGGCACCAGTTAAGACCTGTTCATATAAATATTTTGTCTCCTGCAAGCCCAGAGACTTTACAGGAGAAAATGGGGCCATCGATTGCATGACATGGCTCGATGAGATGGACGCTGTTGTTGACATCAGCGGTTGTGCGGAGCAAGATATTGTGAAGTTTGTTTCACAATCATTTAAAGGAGAAGCGTTGGCATGGTGGGGATCATTGCTCCAAGCCACGGGGAAAGTTCTACTCTACAACTTATCTTGGGGCCAATTTGCTGCTTTAGTCAAGGAAAACTATTGCCCTCAGCATGAAGTAGAAAAGATAGAATCAGACTTCTTGACTTTGGTCATGGAAAATTTGAATTGTCAGGCATATGTGACAAGTTTCAACACTATGTCCCGCCTAGTTCCTTATCTAGTCACCCCTGAACCTAAACGCATAGCGCGATTCATTGGAGGCCTAGCACCAGAGATAAAAGGAAATGTTAAAGCATCTAGGCCAACCACATATAGGTCCGCGGTGGACTTATCCTTATCTCTCACCTTAGATGCAATCAGACTTAAGTCTGTTAAGGCTTCTGGCGAGAGAAGAAGAGAAAGAGAGGAGGAGAACTCTCATCAAACTAACAAGAAAAAGAAGGGAAGCTCGGAGCATGGGAAAGATTCCGAGTTGAGGAAGAACTCGAGTCAGTCTGATAACAGACCCAAATGCAATAACTGCAAAAAGCAGCATTTTGGAAAATGTACAATAGACCCACGCGCTAAATTGTGTGGAATCTGCAAGACCAAAGGCCACAAAACCTTAGATTACAAGGGGTTAAAGAACGCCACATGCTACAACTGTAACGAGGAAGGACACATCAAAACCAACTGCCCAAAGCTTATAAAGAAGCCTGAGAGGCCAGGAAAAAAATCAAATGCATGAGTCTTCCGGATGAATGCCAGGAAGGATAACTATATAGCAGGTACTTTTCCTTATCAAGCAGTTTATGCAGAAATTTAATTGATACTGACACATGTGATTCAATAATGAACGATCACTGTTGAGAACTGTTGTCTCCGTCTTAGTAGGACTTCGGTCATTTTATACGAAGAAGGGACTGGCCGATGACACTTTGGAAAATGCTCCAACAAACCTTAGATGGATATTTTATATCTAAATAGGAATCACTCTTTCTGATATTCCTATGGCAAGCTTTCAAGCTACCTAAATTCTTTAATATAATAAAGACAGATGTGACGTTTTGATCCTCTGTCAAAAAGGTAATGGACTAGGCCCAAACCTTTAATGCCATTGATGGTCTTTTGCGACCTAGGCTAAGTAATATTAATATATTTTAAATAACGTTCATTAAGAATGTTAGTGCTATAATAGCCTGTATAGGTGATTGACACCATGGTTAGTATATATTAAGGCCATCAGAGTGAAAAATTGCAGTTGTTGGATTTCAACTAAGAAATTGTTTTATTGGTATTAGGAACCAATATCGAGTATGGCAAACTCGGGTAAGATAACAGTCAATCGCGCCATTGATGACGCGACGCATGCTAATGATGCTGAAATTGTAAACCTTAGAATTTCCAAAGATGTTCTTCAAAATATGATAGACGCAGCCGTTGGAAAAGCTGTGAAGAAGGCTGTGAAAAAGTTAAAGGAGCCCCATGCTGCTCGGTCCAAGTTTTATCTAGGACCACATTTCCTTGCTCTTAAGGAGGATCTAGTTCACGCCTCGGATGCAAAGGATGAACTAAAAAGGAAAAGGGAGGTAGATAACTCCCAGAGTTCTAAGAAAAAGAACAAACAAAAGTCTGACAAGAAACCAGCATGTGAGACCTGCAAGAAGCGCCATTATGGGAAATGCAGGTTCGAACTAAGATCCAAATCACAGCCCAGGGCTTGTGGGATCTGCAAGTCTAAGGGACATAAAGCATTGGACTGTAAGGACATGAAGAATGCAGTTTGTTTTGGCTGTAATGAGAAAGGCCACATCAAGACTACGTGCCCTAAATATGTCAAAGGAAATGCGGCAGAGGAAGTAAAGCCAAAAATTGAAAGCGCTTAAGATGCCTAAGCTGGCCCATAAATAATGACATCAGGTACAATTCCTTGTCGTTTTATCCGTAATTTAAACGCTAAGAGTTTATTTTGGTTCGGATACCAGTAAACCCTTCGTAAACTATAAGTATATCAGATTTTTTTTAAACTCTTTATAAGGACTCCATATATTAAATATGAGGTATAAATTACCAATGGAATCTTTAATGACCTCTCTCCCATCCTCGGAGAAAATCCTTTCATAAGAATCTGGAGTACTCTTCCCCAGAAAGAGTACGACAATATATATTATTTATTTTATTTTATTATTTTTCTCATTGTTTTATATCGCCTGCGAATGCCAAACTATGTTTGATAAGAGTACCATATGAGGATTTGCGTATCCTAATGTGTCCCATAGATTGCTTCCATGCCTGATCAGTATGGAGGTTTAATGCATGGGATCCCCGAAGATATCCCAATAGTCATATTGTACTAAAGTCGACTAGTAGTATTCAAAGAAGATATCCTATATAAAAATGTCCTTATAAGTATCTCCACTTAGGGCATCTTTGCAATGGTAAAGGGAATGTGTCATTTATCTGATACCGACAGCGATAGATGAGCCAAAGCCTGAGAGTACGGAAATCTCTGACATCTTTATGTGTCATAATTAACTTCCTTATAAGAATTACCATGTTCACCTCTTGAGAGACAAGTAGAGTTAAGATCTATATCCCATTTCAGGTTATTATATTATGAAACCTTCAAGGTAGCTAGTACCATCTTTGGAAGAATCGAAACCCCAAATAAGTAAGTTTTAAAATAAAGGATCCATATAGCCTAACTCGATATCCTGAAGAAATCGGCATTGTTAATTAAGAAAGAAGGTTCATTCTGCTTATGCATTGAATACCACAACCCCAAATTAAGCAACAATTGAGAATTTCCATCAGCTGCCCAGGATCGTCGATTGTTCGACTAACTGAGAGAATTAACTATCCCTTAAGATTAGTTTTAAGTAATGGTTGGAAGAACCATCTCACATTAAGATAAGCATTCCTATAATAGTGATGTATAAGTATCAAGGCTACTCCTTTGGGGACCTTGCTTAGATGGGATGTTAAATTATCTATTGCTAAATAGAAGATTGGTAAGTCCAATCATCCGGTCTGATAGTTGCCTTGGAAACAACGAATAAGATCAGGCAAATCCATGATCATCTGTAAGATTGCCGGTTTTGGCAGGAAAATCAAAGAGTTGTGAAAATAGCAACCCTCCTAAGTCCTTGTTAAGAAATAAGGTTCATCAAAGACATCACTCTGGAAGGGTGTGCCAAATTAATAAGTATCAGGCTAGTTAAACTCTGATTATATATAAAAATTATTCGAAGGAATCGAATGTATCATAAATCATATAACTTATGAGCTAAAAGCCTATCTAAGGAGCTTGGTGGAACTCGCAATGCATTACACCCTAAGGATTAAGGGATATGTTTCGCCAATAAGCCAAGAAGCACTATCACATAACGGTTGGAAGACTTGTGATATAATGATAAACCCGTATCGAATACGGATCCAAGGCGCAAAGATTTTCACGTCAAAGGAGGTGAAAAAGTGTTACTTAAGGTACCACCCTGGAAAGGGGTGATGCGAATTGGTAAGAAAGGCAAGCTAAGCCCGAGATACGAAGGACCTTTCGAGATTTGTCGAACGTGTCGGGTCAGTCGCTTATAAGTTGAACTTGCCTGAAGAGCTTAGCGCTATTCATAATGTGTCCACATCTGTAATTTGAAGAAGTGTTTCGCTGACGAATCACTGGTTGTACCGCATACAGATATACACATAGACGAGAGTCTAAAGTTTGTGGAAAAACCTTGTCGATTGAGGATCGACAGGTAAAGAAGCTTCGAAGGAAGCATGTGCCTATTGTTAAGGTCAAATGGGATGCCCGTAGAGGAGCCGAATACACGTGGGAAGTGGAATCCACGATGAAAGAGAAATATCCTCATTTATTTCAGTAAATCTCGAGGTCGAGATTTCTTTTAAGGGGGTGAGGATGTAACACCTCGAAAAATTTCGTCCAATAATGTCTTGACACGTGTCATAAGGTTCCGGTATGTGAAAACATACTTTAGAGGGACTAAAAGTGACAAACAGTGAAAACTATGGAACGTAAGGGTCCAAAGTGTCAATAATGGATAAATAGACTCTATGATAACCCTACATAATGTTTATAACCTTAAACGGATGGTTCATGGATCATACGACGTGGAAATTGCACAAAAGTGAAGTATTGTAAACTATAGGGGCCAAAAGTGTCAACATGTTCAATTTATACCTCTGAGTGAACTTTTGGCAGACCCAAAGCTTTGTAAAGCTAAAATATACTCACTAGAATGTGTGGTAAAAATTTCATGAAGTTTCGTCAACGTATGAGAAAGTTATGGCCAAAACCGTACTTAAGGGACTAAAAGCGTCAACGTCGAATTTCATGGCTTTTCGGTTGAGCGCAAAGTTATCCGAGGACATTACCATGTTGGTAAATGTCCCAAGGTTCCTAGAAACCAAGTTTGGGGGTTTACGAGTCAAGAAAAGTTGCCAAAACCTCGTAACCAAAGTGCAGGGACCAAACTGCAACATTTAACAAAGTTTTGGGGATCAGACAAAGCCAGGCGGCCCGCCTGGCACCCCCAAGCGGGCCGCGTGAGACCCCCAGTAACAGAAAAATGCGAATTTTGCACTTTGGGTCAGTTTGGTGAGTGTATAACAGCTTGCAACACCTCCTTTTGCACCAATTAAATCCCTTGCATGCCTAGGACAATAGTAAGCTCTCTATAACCTCTGATTTCATCCATAAAACAAGATCAAAAGCTCATTTCTTTGAGCTCATACATTGTGATCAAGAACATCCAACTTGTAAAACTCTCAAGACAACTTCCTGGAGCATTTCTGAACATCAAGGCCGATTCCTAGTAGTAACTAAGCATCTATAGGACCTTTGTAAGCTTCCAATTCAATCTTTAATTCGTTCCTTCATAGATTATTAGTAAAAGTCAAACTGGTTGTTCTTACGCTTTGACTTTCTGATTAAACGAATTTCCCTCAGTCATTTCTCGAATTAAAACCACAAATATGTTGGTAAATATGTGGGGAACAAACCCTCAAAAGGGTATTATCTGATTCCCACTAAATGCATGTTAATTGTCGAGTCAAACGTGATTCTAAAAAGTCAACAGAAGTGATTTTTGCGAAAATAAGCTTGAATGTTAATATAATAGACATGCAATCTGTTTGATCATCATAAATAACTTGTAATACATATAAGAATGAGTTTTATCATCATCAACTCGACAATCTATAGTATAAATACGAATCGGAACCGAAAGTCTTATAAAACGACCATTTCGTAGACTATCGATTCGGATTCGTACATGCATGTTTGAGATCTGTATTGGAGAGTATTTTTGACCATTTTATTTTGGTAAAACTTTCTGGAATTTTGTTGATTGAGTCTATACTTAGCCGATTCAAATGCATGTTTCCGATTTATACATAAAGTTGACTATTTTGCCCTTTTTGAGATAAAACGTGATTTTTGGAAAAGTGAAAGAGTAGAAATCTTTATTTCTAATATATAAACTTGCACCGAAAATTTCGGATCAGTTGGCGGTCCAGATTTTGAGTTATGGCCATTAGCGTAAAACTATATCTTAAAGTTACATAAACGGCCCTTTTCGCGTATAACCCATTTCGGGCCACGTTTTGATACAAAACTTTTTACCCACTGATGTTATATAATATTTTGGGATTTTTGATGATTTTTATTTAATTTTTGGCTGAACGGATCTTAGATCGCTTAGTCGATTCGGTTAATACCGATTTTGACCGTTTAAGCCATAAAATGAGTTTTATACATCCTTTTGACCCGAAACCTTTTCCTACTGATTTTATATGTTAAATAAGTTATTTTAAGTATTCTGGAAATATAAAAATCTCAGCTTTCCTTTGAAAACCCGGAAACGGCGTTAAATCGCATTTTTAAGCGTTTTTAACGCATAGTAAGCGTTATACCCATTTTAAACATATAAGACTTATACCTAGTGATGTAATTAGTATATTTTCATATAATAACAGTAAGTATGAGTATATGAACTCAGATTTCCAGTTTTGGCATTTTTAGCCCTTGTGAAATTACTAAAATACCCCTACGGTGCATAGTTTGATTTTAAATGTTAAGTTTGGTATATGGGTCATACCCTACTGTTATAACATGTTAAATTAAGTATATTTTCTGTATAAACCAGACCCGAAACTCAGATTTCTAATTTGACTCTTTTATAAACTTTTAAATGACCAAAATGCCCTTCTAAGGCATAAATTGGGTTTAAATTTATTCGGGGCATAATAGAACACAACTTACTGATATTATGTCATATTTAAAGCATACTATCTCAGGGAACTTGCATTTGACTCTTTTGGCTACCCGTAACGCCCTTTTTGCGTTCGGTTCGGTTTACGTAACTAGTTTGCGTAAATTGACCGAAACGGGTCAAACGTTATCATTTTTGTCTCAAAATCCAGAATGTATTTAGTATACCCATATTATACAAGTATTCAAACTTGTCGGGACTAGATCACGTTCTATCCGGTCTTTCGCTTAATCGTGCGTTTAACCGTATATTTCCTTAAAACTAACCGGTCTAAGCTTAGGCTTAATTAAAGACCCGTTAGTATCCTAATTGGTTATTTATACCATCGTTCCAGACTAGAGCTTTCCGGTAAATTGTACCTACGCTTACTTAGGAATACGGCTGAGTTATTATTCTTGCTATTTAAGACAGGAGCTAGCTCAGGTAAATACTTTTAACTTATTTTCCCTTATACGGGCTTGGGATACGGTATTATAAAAATACCGCTTGGTCGGGTGTAGAAACTATTTAATCGGAGATGATTAAATTGCATAATCCCGTTTTAATCTGTGTTGATTGATAACAAATAACATTGGGGGTTAATGACCGTGTCCTGGATATCCTTGGCTCATTTTAAAAAGTGAATGGCCACGACGTAAGCACAAGGTGTAGGCAGAACACCTCCTGTTGCATATGTATAACGTATACTCACTCGTGAGATTATCTTCTTGTGAGATTATATTTGTGGTGTGTCGATTAATCTTGTCCGGCTTGTATTGTATAATCACCGGCCCTAAATGTTGGACAACCATGTAAATCGGATACAAGATTTTTATTAATAAAATTGTCCCAAGTATAAAGATTAATTTTGCCTCTGTGCATTTTAATCAATGTGTCAAGATATTTTGTGCCGTTTGCACTCAAATCACTTTTCAAACTCTTTTTCCAAAATGAGTCAGTTAATTGTATTTACCAGTGTAAACTGACGTATTTTCCAAAAGGTTAAGTGACAGGTACTATGCGTAATTGGCTGGGAGCTCAGGGCGTCACTAAGGAATCTTGAAAGTCCTAGAAGCCTAAAGTCTATTGAACAGTTTTCTTTTATTGATCCGCCTGTGGATCCTTTACCTTCCGTTGTAATACTTTGACATTACTTATATTCGGAATGTAATATATTATCTTTTGCTTCCGCTGTGCATTTATATATTGTGTTGTTTGTCTATGATGAGGCCAACTACGTCACTATACTCCCCACCGGGCCCACCGGTGACACGTGGAAAATCGGGGTGTGACAGTCGAACAGCCTGGTCGATCGAACTGTAGGTTCGATCGAACGGGTTGTTCGTTCGGTTAGACAGTCCGTTCAGACAGCCTGTTCGATCGGCCGGTAGGCTCGATCGGTTGGACTGTTCGAGTGGATTGTTTCTTCTTTTGAGTAGGATGTGTTTGTGTATGATGGCTTGTCCTTTTGAGGTTTTCGTTGTAGTATTTGAGAACATTGAAGTGTTCTTACCCTTCAGGTCGATCGATCGAACAGCCTGTTCGATCGGCCGGCTTAACCGATCGGTTAGATACTTCAGTAGTGAGTCCTCAGCAGGATGTCACCTGATCGAACATCATGTTCGATCGGGTGGCACTCAATACATCGAACAAGTTGAAAATCGATTAAGTGTTGAAGCATAGTATCTCATGATCCGAAGAGTAATTCAACCCAAATCGTAGTTCGATCGAACATCACTTCGTTCAATACTAGACTTCATGAAATTGTTAAAGTGTGGGGCCATGTGCTAGCCGATCGGCTGGCCTGGTCGATCGGCTGACATGTCCGATCGGTTGGGCTGTTCGTTCGAACAGCCTGTTCGATCGGTCAGCATTCTGACCTGGTCGGCCTGTTCAACTAACACTTGGCTGTTCTGATTGTTTGACGTTATATCGAGGTATTTTGACAACGAGCTGAACCATTGCACCTTCGTTCTTACTTGTTTCCCCTGCTCGGACAGGAATCACCCAAGTCCGGCCGGTGAACGTCTCGGAACGGTAGTTTATCGTTTAACCCGAAATCGGTGAACCTCGTAGATAGAATCCGAATCTTGAACCACACAGCCATTAGAATGATTAGTGAGTTGGCTCAAGCTCCGTCTCTACCGGTTTGAAGGCATTGAGTGTAAAAGAGTTGAAAGAAAGTTGGAAATCTTTTTTTCAATCCTTCACATCATGTAAATGTTCAGATCTGTGATCGATCTTAGTTGGTTTATGTGGAAATCGGCTAGATCCAAGTGATTCTTGGTGGATTGAGGCAAAACATGAAGTTCTTGAAGAACACCATGATGACATCATCCTAGAACACTTAGATCTTGATGATTTCACGGTTAGAAATCAAGATTTGAAAGATAGAAAGGTGTAGGAGTGTGCATAGATCGAAATCGTACAAGATTTAGGATGAAATCTTACTGGGATTGAGAGAAATCTGAGAAATAGTGAAGAACACGAGCTGGTCGGTCAGAGGTTTCCAAAAGTGGAAAGAATGACAATGACAGGCCTATTTATAGGCTTCCAAAAGGGGAAAGAGCTGGCCGATCGTCCAGGCATCCCGATCGGACAGCCTGCTCGATCGGACAGTACGTCCGATCGGCTGGGCTGTTCGATCGGCTAGGAGCCTGATCGATTCACAGCCTGCTTTGAGCGTTCGGTGCGACGATTTCTGACTTTTCGATTTCGATTGAAGACGATACGAATACGATAGGGTTTCCTATTCAAATTACTTTTAATCCCAACCACTATATCTACATACAAGCATCTATATCTCACACTAGCTTTTCGCTATCATTCATCATAATTCGATTTCGATTGAGTTTGATTGAGTTTCGAGTTTCGATTCGATTGATTACCACACATAACATAAAGTAAGCACGCACAGGTAACACGTAAGGCGCACACACACGTAATATAACACCAAATTCGCATAATTCGAGTTTCGAGTTCGATTGATGGTTCGATTAGCTTGATTATTGATTGATTGACTTTATCGCATTGTTATTTCCTACTATTCACAGTCGTAAAGCGTTTCGCGTCGATTAAACATTTGATTCGTTTGATTACTTTGATTAACAACACTTACTCCACATAATACAGATAATAAGACATAGAATAGACTAATTACAGTCAAAGAAGTCAAACTTAACTTTAACTTTGACATTCGGTAACACGGGGTGTTACAGCCTCCCCTTGTTTAGGGAACTTCGTCCCGAAATTAGGCTGAAAGCTGCACAGCACCGTGAATGATCTTACCAATTTCTCGGTTCAGATCTTTATTTAAACAACTGCAGGTACTTAGCCTTCATGTCGCTTTCGAGTTCCCAAGTGAACTCTGCGCCTCGTTTGCCTTCCCATCGGACTTCCACGATAGGGATGCGCGAGCGTCTGAGTTGCTTGGTTTGGCGATCCATGATTTCGACAGGCTTTTCCACGAAATACAGCGTTTCGTTGACTTGAAGGTCGTCGAGAGGTACAATCAGATCATGATCAGCTAGGCATTTTCGGAGGTTTGACACATGGAAAGTTGGGTGGACGTTACTAAGTTCCTCCGGTAGTTCGAGTCTGTAGGCGACTTTTCCGATTCTTTCCATAATCTTAAAAGTTCCAACATATCGAGGCGCTAGTTTCCTTTTCTTGCCGAATCTGACCACACCCTTCCAAGGTGATACCTTTAGGAGTACGTAGTCGCCAACGTCAAATTCAAGGGGCTTGCGTCTTCTATCGGCGTAACTTTTCTATCTATCCCGGGCTTTCGACAAGTTATCTCGAATCTGGAGGATTTTGTCAGTCGTCTCTTGTAGTAGCTCGGGACCGGCCACCAGTACTTATAGCGAAGATCCTGGTACATTTTATCGGCACCGATATGAATAGAATATCAGGATTTGTGGGCTTCGTCCATTATAATCTTTCGCAAATCGGTTCGCTTAGGGATCCAAATTCGGTCCAGATAATAGAAGATCCCATTTGCTTTGCTTACCAGCTGAGCTCCATCGTGATAGATCCTCTCTTTCTTCAAGGTGCGTTCATTAAAACAAGCATGCTGGGCTTTGCGGATGAGGGTTTCGAGATCATGCTGGGCTTGGGTATTGCGAATACTGAGCAAATAACTCCGTCTGCTGAGCGCGTCAGCAACAACATTTGCTTTGCCTGGGTGATAACGAATCTCACAGTCGTAATCGTTAAGAAGTTCTACCCATCGGCGTTGACGCATGTTAAGTTCTTTCTGGTTGAAGATGTGTTGTAAACTCTTGTGATCGGTGAAGATCGTACACTTGGTACCATACAGGTAGTGTCGCAAAATCTTCAATGCAAAAACAATTGCGCCTAGCTCGAGATCATGGGTTGTATAGTTCTTCTCGTGGATTTTGAGCTGACGAGATGCGTAAGCTATAACCTTGTCTCGTTGCATGAGAACACAGCCAAGACCAAGGTTGGAAGCATCACAATAGACAATGAAATCCTTGTTTCCGTCGGGCAACGTGAGAATAGGAGCATTGCAAAGCATATGCTTGAGGGTTTGGAAAGCAGACTCTTGTTCGGTTCCCCAAACAAAAGGCTTGTCTTTATGAGTAAGGGCGGTAAGCGGCACAACGATCTTAGAGAATCCTTCGATAAATCGTCGATAATAGCCCGCTAGTCCGAGAAAAGAACGAACTTCAGACGGGTTCTTAGGCGTAATCCAGCTCTTAACTGTTTCAATCTTCGCGGGATCGACATGTATACCTTGACTATTAACGATGTGACCCAGAAACTGAACCTCCTCCTGCCAGAATTCGCACTTGGAGAACTTGTCATAGAGTTGATTCCCCTGGAGTAGCTCGAGAACCAAACGTAGATGTTGCGCGTGTTCGGTTTTCGACTTAGAATAGATCAAGACATCGTCGATGAACACGATGACGAAACGGTATAGAAATGGCTTACACAAGCGATTCATCAGATCCATGAAAACCGCGGGTGCGTTGGTTAAACCAAAAGGCATAACAACGAATTCATAATGGCCGTATCGAGTTCGAAAAGCGGTTTTGGGGATGTCTTACTCTTGAATGCGCAATTGATGATAGCCTGAACGTAGATCGACCTTCGAGAAACACTTGGCACCTTGCAGCTGATCAAATAAGTCATCGATTCCAGGTAGAGGATAATGGTTCTTGATGGTTAACTTATTCAACTCCCGATAGTCGATGCACATCCTGAATGACCCATCCTTCTTTTTAACGAAAAGGACTGGTGCGCCCCAAGGAGAGGTGCTCGGGCGAATAAAGCCTTTTTCAAGTAACTCCTGGAGTTGGTTCGAAAGTTCCCGCATTTCGGATGGTGCGAGTCGATAAGGAGCTTTGGCTACGGGATTAGCTCCAGGAATGAGGTCGATACGAAAGTCGATATCACGACTTGGAGGTAGTCCAGGAAGATCATCAGGGAATACCTGAGGAAATTCTCAGACCACTGGTACGTCTTTGACTTCGGCCTTCTTTTTCTTTTCCTTCTCCGCTACTACAATGTTGGCCAAGAAAGCTCTGTATTCCTTGCGGAGATACTTGCTAGCTTGGATGCATGATATGAGCTTGAGACCTTTCGAAGCTGCATTGGAATAAGGTCAATAGGGAAGATATGATTGTTGAGCTCGAGAGTACAATCACGGAGAACAGAGTTAACGGCGACAGTTCTTCCAGTAGTGACTTCGACTTCGAATGACGAGGGGAGATAAGAGCGCTTACGACTAAGGAGCTTCTCGAATTCAAACGACACAAAGCAGTTATCGGCTCCAGTATCAAACAAACAAGATGCATAAATACCATTCACAAGGAACGTACCATTAACCACGTTGTTGTCAGCCTGGGCTTGACGGGCGTTGATGTTGAAGGTTCTGGCACGGGCTGCTTGTTGCTGCTGCTGAGGCTGCTGCTGCTGCTGTTGGGTCTCTTGTTTCACCACCCTGTTCGGGCACATGTTTGCAAAGTGGTTAGGGTCACCACATGCAAAGCAGACTCGAGCATTGACCGCGGGTGCTTGAGCTGCGTGTTGGCCTTGAGGGGCTGGGAGTAGAGCTTGATGAGCGGCGGCAGGAGCTGCGGTGTTACGGGGACCATAGAGACAGTTCGCAGTGAAATGACCGTAGAGGTTGCAGTGAGCGCAGAAACGACAGGCAAGTCCCACCGGATGATGATATGAGCATGTCGGGCAAAGCAGGTGGGGACCTGTGTAAGCACGCTTTGCTGGCGGTGCATTGGTCACTGGAGCTGGTCGGTGATGCGACTGCTGTTTAGCCTGTACGGCTTGCAGAGGGGCAGCGGTCGTTGTGACAGCACAGTTCTTGTTGCTGGAGCTGCTGTTGTTGTGCTTCTTCTTGCGGCGTGATGACTTGGAGGGCTGAGCAGTGGAGTCGGCGGTTGCTGCAGTGGTAGCTTGATGCAAAGACTTGGATGGCTTATCCCAGAAACCAGACTTTACTCGCTTATCATTGATATCGGCGGCAAGCAAGTAGGTTTCCTCAATGGATGATGTCTTGGTGGCGTGAACAAAGTCGGCAACACAATCAAGTAGAGCTCGAATGTACTTCTTGATGGCCATGTCTGGCGTCTTGACTTGATCGGGACAGATAATGCTGAGCTGCTTGAAGCGAGCAGTCAAGGCAGCGTTGTCTCCGTCCTTCTGCTTGATGTTCCAAAACTCGTCCTCCAGCTTTTGGCGTTCATGGGGAGGGCAGAATTCGTCCATCATGATGGCCTTCAGCTCTTCCCAAGTCAGCTCATAAGCTGCATCATTCCCGCGTTTGTTTCGTTCGGCCATCCACCAGTCTAGAGCTCGGGACTGAAAGACGCCGGTCGCATTTACGGTACGGAGATTTTCAGGACAACCGCTTTGGCGCAGAGTGACTTCAACCGAATCAAACCATTGAAACATGGCGGTAGGGCCATTTTCTCCGGTAAACTCTTTTGGTCCGCATGCCTTAAATTGTTTGAAGCTGAAAACGGTCTTGTTAGCATCTTTAGGCGCATCGGTTCGTGACTCCTCAGACGACTTGCTGACGTTTTCATACACCTCGCTTACAGCTTTTGCCACTTGCTTGGCGATGATAGCAGCGAGACGCTTGTCTCTCTTTTCTTGGCGAGTAAGAGGGGTTCGGTGTCCGGATGACGACATGGTCTGCAACAGACATTGTCGTGGGTCTCAGACACAACAAATCGAATCTCACCTCATACGTCTACTACTTACTAAAGCTCAGGAACACGATAAGGCATGAATCACATAAACACATAGGCACAAAATCACAGATTCACGTAATCACAGAAGCACAGAAGCACATATAGCACAGAATCACAGAAGCACATAAACACATAGGCATTTAATCACAGATGCAGTTAATGTCACGTAATTCTCCTATCCGCACACAGTAACACATACAGTATCCTTACTGCATCTAAGTTTTGCGAGTTATTCGAATATAGCGATCGTGAATAGCATATCGAGTAGCATCGTATAGTCGTATAGCGTGTCGAGTAGTATAGCATAATCGTAGCATAATATTGTCTAAAATTGCAGTGACTTGTTAGTGTCTTGAGATAGAATAGCAATACGAGTCGTGTGTGTCGATCGAAGTGATAGCAAAAATCGAAAAAAATAAAATTAAAACACGTAAACAGTCAAGTACACTTAAAACACGTAAAATCAACGAGTTATCAGAGTTGGCAGTTGCGAGCTCAAAATCGAAACACATAAAATCGAGGAATAGATTGTCTGCGGCTACTAGACATCGACTACCCAAAGCGATCCGACTATTCGCAGTGGACCTGTCATAGAGTTTCCTATTCAAATTACTTTTAATCCCAACCACTATATCTACATACAAGCATCTATATCTCACACTAGCTTTTCGCTATCATTCATCATAATTCGATTTCGATTGAGTTTGATTGAGTTTCGAGTTTCGATTCGATTGATTACCACACATAACAAAAAGTAAGCACGCACAGGTAACACGTAAGGCACACACACACGTAATATAACACCAAATTCGCATAATTCGAGTTTCGAGTTAGATTGATGGTTCGATTAGTTTGATTATTGATTGATTGACTTTATCGCATTGTTACTTCCTACTATTCACAGTCGTAAAGTGTTTCGCGTCGATTAAACATTTGATTCGTTCGATTACTTTGATTAACAACACTTAGTCCACATAATACAGATAATAAGACATAGAATAGACTAATTACGGTCAAAGAAGTCAAACTTGACTTTGACTTTGACTTTGACTTTGACATTGACATTGACATTCGGTAACACGGGGTGTTACATCCTCCACCGTACCCGCCTGAGAGCGTGCACCAAGGGGTGGAAAGGGAATTCCGTGATCAGCCATTGATCGAGAGAAGCAAGAACAGCTCAGAAAAAGAAGATGAAAGTGATTGTAAAAAATCGGTGGGCGCCAATGAAGAAACACAAAAATAATCTGGTGATTAGTTTGTGGTATGTGCCTCAACAAATAAGGTTAATCTTCTTTGTCTCGCCTGAGCTGTGGTGGTGATCTTCCTACAAAACACCTAAACACATTGTTAAGCTCATTAAGAGTAGGTGAATAGGGGGTCCTCCTCTTAACCACTCTCCGGCGTGAGAATAAGTATGTGTATTGAGGATTAAGTATGTAATTAGGAGTAAGAGAGCAAGGAAGTGGATCCTTAAACCTGTGGAAGAAGGTCCCTATTTATATCTGGAGTGGTATGGAAGGAGATGGGCTGATGGGCCTTGGGCCTTGAGGTCGACAAAAGGAATATCTGTTTTGTCTCCTCTGCCACGACCGTTGGTGTTTCTGGACGAGAAGAGAGCTGGCGCATGTTGATTAGATCCACGTGGCCTGACCATTGTCCTTTTTGTCTGCTCTATCATCAGTGGCTAAGTGTAGATCGTGGCGCAGTTGTCGGCGCATGCTGATTGGTGCCTCGTAAGTGTCCTTGTGTACCTTCTTATCTCCTGTACGATTTGTCAATCGTGGAGCACGATTGGATACACCTGTTGGACGCTTATTGGTCCATTGTTCTGCCACTTGTACCCTTTGTACTTGTCCTTAGATTAGTTGTGCTTCCATCCTCCGCGCAGCCATCAGGAAAGTCCCAAGTAGCCGTCGCAAGGTCTAGGAAGCGAGAGTTTTCATCCAAGAAGGCAAGTGTAAAATCTAGTCTTATGTTTCCCTTGACCCTGCGCGTGATCTAGGTTAGACCTGTTTGGTCGGCGCAAGGTTGGAAAAGCTACCAAATTGATGTGTTAAGGGTATGGTCTTGCGCGTGACCTGGTTGGTCAGCGCAGATTTGGGACCATACCCTTTCACTAATCCTTCTTAAATCAACTCATGATTTATCTTCACCAAAATCATCTCTCACTAATTTGGTATAAATCACCATTAGAACTTCTCACTTATAAAGTAATTATAGCATATTCTCGTTTCTCTAAAATTCAATAAAGCAATAGCAATAGTTTTAGTTTATCAAAAGATGTTGGTCCGGCCTAAAGAATGATATTATCAGCTTGTTCAATCATTTCTATGTCGAGGGTACGCTGATTAAGTGTTGTACATCTTCCTTCATAGCTTTGATTCCTAAAATTAAAGATCTGGTTGGTCCATCGGATTATCAGCCGATTAGTCTTATTGGTGTTTTAAACAAAGTGATCTCAAAAGTACTTGTTAATCGGCTTAAAGGGGTGTTGGGTAATCTTATCTCGGAGCAACAGTCGGCTTTTCTGGCGGGAAGGAATATTATGGATGGACCCTTGATTTTGAATGAAGTCCTTAGTTGGCTAAAAAAGAATAAGCATAGTGGTATGTTTTTTAAAGTTGACATTAGTAAGGCGTACGACTCTATCACTTGGGAGTTCCTTGATTCGATTATGGCGCAGATGAACTTCCCGAGTAGATGGAGAGCATGGGTGTTGGCTATAGTGAAATCGGCTAGAGCTTCTGTTCTAGTTAATGGATCCCCAACTAGGGAATTTGATTGTTCCCGAGGTCTTCGCCAGGGGGACCCATTATCTCCGTTCTTGTTCGTTATTGTTATGGAAGCTCTTACGTAACAAATTATGAAGAAAGCTACTTCTATTGGATTATTTAATGGGGTTAAAGTCTCGAATAGTGGTCCGTATATATCGCATTTAATGTATGCGGATGACGTGATGTTTATTGGTGAGTGGTCCTTATTGAACGTTTTGAATCTGCGTAGGATGATGAGGTGCTTTTATCTAGCGTCGGGTTTAAAAATTAATCTCGCAAAGTGTAGCATCTATGGTATTGGTGTGGAAGAGCAGGAAGTTCAAAATATGGCTACCCTCTTGAAATG
Source organism: Helianthus annuus (assembly GCF_002127325.2). Taxonomy (NCBI): domain Eukaryota; kingdom Viridiplantae; phylum Streptophyta; class Magnoliopsida; order Asterales; family Asteraceae; genus Helianthus; species Helianthus annuus. Next base: position 120,655,391 of record NC_035443.2, read on the forward strand.
TAATCAAGGTATGTTCCCATTTAAACACCTTGGCTTAATGATTGGTGCCAACATGAATCTTCTTAGGAATTAGAGTTCGGTGATCGAGATCTTTAAGAATAGACTTTCATTATGGAAAGCCAAAATGCTATCGTATGGTGGTAGAATAACACTAATCAAATCCGTATTAAACTCTTTACCAACGTATTATTTTTCGTTATTTAAAGCCCCGTTAAAAGTTCTGGAATCTTTGGATAAGATTAGGAGGGTATTTTTTTGGGGTGGGTCGGAAGAGAAGGCTAAAATGAACTGGGTTGCGTGGGAAAAAAACGATTGCACCCGTTGAATATGGTGGGTTGGGTTTCGGTTCTCTTAGGGATGCGAATCTTGCAATGCTAGCAAAGTGGTGGTGGAGATTTAAGTCAGAAAGGAAAGCATTATGGCGGAATGTAGTTTGGGCAATTCATCATAGTTCGAGGGCTTGGAATGACCTACCTTGTAAAGCGTCTATTGCTGGGCCATGGAAAAGTATCATTAGTATTCGGCAGTCTCTTCTTTTAGCGGAGATCGACATGCGTCAGGCAATCTCGGTGGTGATTGCTAATGGTAAGGAAGTCTCTTTTTGGATGGATAGTTGGGTTGCCTCTTTGCCTTTATATTTAATGTTTCCAGATCTTTTCAAACTGGATCTAGTCAAGGACTGCACAGTTTATGACCGTATCAACGTTGATAATTCCGGCTTGGTTTTTAATTAGGCCTGGGCCAGGCCTGTGCTCGGTCTGGTGGAAATAAATCAGCTTCAGCAGCTAATTTCTTTGATCGGCAGCTGTAGTCCGACTTCAGGCAAGGATAGGTGGAGTTGGAAGCTTGATCCGAATGGAATATTTAGTGTGGCTAGCATTAAAAAAATCTTAAGTGCAGTAAATCGTATAAGTCCGGTTAGAGCTTTTGAATGGAATAATTGGGTGCCGAAAAAAGTGGGTGTAGTGGTGTGGAGGGCCGAGATGGAAAGGCTACCGACAAAAAATGCGTTAGCATTAAGGAATATACCGGTTATGGATCAAATGTGTGTTTTGTGTGGCGAGTATGTCGAGACGTGTGATCACATTTTCGTGTCTTGCCATCATGCTCAAACGGCTTGGCTGAATATTGCGACTTGGTGTAACCTACCACCCATTATTGCTTTTGGAATAAGTGACCTGTTGACACTTCATGAAGTTAGCTCGGGTTCGTGGAAGAAAAAGAAAGCGATATACGCGATTGTTTTGGTTACAATATGGAATATATGGAAAATGAGAAACGATGTCGTCTTTAGACAGAGTGTTCCAAATGCTATGAAGATGTTAGACGGGATCAAATTGTTGGCGTACCTGTGGGTCAAGAATCGTTCGAAAGAATTATCGTTAACATGGGAAGATTGGAGTAGGTTTCGGTTTGGTGTCTAGTTTCTAATCGTAATCTTATAGTTTTGGTGATGTAACGTGTATGTACATTTGGTGGTAGTTTCTTGCTACAAGGAATGATAAATTTTTGTCGGCCGTTAAAAAAAAAATAGATTTAGTTAACACATTGTCAAGAATCATGGTTTTAACACCAACAATAACCAAACCAAAGATTTAATAAGCCCAAAGTATACAAAAGACGAATGAATTAGAGACACATTCTTTTCAACAACCCGAAGAGAAGATCGTAGCACAGTTATACAATAAATGAATTACCCAACCAGTTGTTGTACTCAAATAAATTCAATTTGCATATTGACAAGTCGTTTTCATGCATACCAAGATAGGAAGCTCATGGACCATGCACTATTGGAGGTCTTGATCTCATAACATTCTCTAGGGAAGTGTGATCTTGCCTATTTTTTAAAACAATATATTAATTATTAACCAAGGATACGAGAGTGACACTGGTAGGGAAATTATTACTTGATACATCCACTATTAAAATTTGAAACCTTGTTTGTTTGCATCATCGCATGTCTTCCACCAAAAAAATTCATGTTTATAATATGGGATATTGGATTTAAATAACCTCAATTTTCATCAATTAGCCGATAATACTTCCAAGTTTTGATTTGTACACCAGCACTATCAACTTTCAACTTATTGGTCGATAACACTCCCTAACTAACAGAACCCTAACACAGTTAGCTGATGTCAGCTATCACATCATCAAAAATGTCATGTCAGCTGCCACATCAGTTGCCACATCATCAAAATGCCATGTCAACTGCCACGTCAGCTGTCACGTCATCAAAAAATGCCACATCGGGTGCACGTCATATGCCATGTCAGCAAAAAATGTCCACATTAGATGCCACATCAGCAAAAACTAACTAGGTTAGGGTTCAATGAGTTAAGGAGTGTTATCGGCCAAGAAGTTGAAAGTTGGGAGTGCTGGTGTACAAATCAAAAGTTGGGAGTGTTATCGGCCAATTGATGAAAATTGAGGTTATTTAAATCCAATATCCCTTATAATTTCAACTTTTCCAGACATTAAAATGTAAGTTTACCATTATTTGATAAAAAAAGCTTGTGAAAATATGGTCATGACTGGCACATCAATGAAGGTATTATGGTCGGCTCTAGGACCACGAGATGTACAAAAAACCCAGTTTTAGGATCGAAACTGGAAAAAAACCGGAACCAGTTCCTACCCGAAACGACGGTTTGTAGACTGGTTAGTATTCTTGATCGTTGAAACCGGTTAATATGGCACAAAATGGTTTTAAACCGAATCAGTTCGGTCTCCCATCGTATAAAACCGGTTAAAAATCGAACCGGTTTTTCCCCACAAAAAAATGGTTCGATTAAAAACCAGACTGAGTTTTCTTAAAAAAAAAACGATTTGTACACTTCAAATAGTCCCTATTTGGGGACTTAATTTTGAATTTAAACGTAAAAGTTATATACATAGTCAAATCCAAGTAATTTTGTTTTCAATTTAAAAATGTCTAAGGGGCTATTTGTTTACCTTTTAATGAGGCTCTTAATGGTTCAGAACTCTTACTGGTTCAGCACTTAATGGTTCAGACTGTTTGTTTCACGAGCAGATGTCTGAATGGTTCAGACATTTGCCTCTGAATGCTTAAGATTCATACAGAGTTTGAATGGTTAAGACTTCTAATCTGAATTAGTCAGACTTTTGCCTCTAAACGATTAAACATTATACAAGCTCTTAATGGTTCAGACCTCTTACTGGTTCAACACTTAATGGTTCAGACCTCTTACTGCTGTTTGGTAGCCTCTGAATGGTCATTAAGAGGCTATCTCTTAATGGAACCATTAAGAATTTTACCAATGAGAAGGTAGAAGAATATGACATGTGATGATTTACCATTCAGAGGTTAACTTTTAACCATTCAGACTTGAGGTTACCTCTTATTCATTCAGAGGTTTTAAACCATTAAGAGGTAGCATCTGAATGGTGATTAAGAGGCTACCAAAGAGCCCCTTAATGATTCAGACCACTTAATGGTTCAGTACTTAACCATTCAGATGTTGCCAAACAGCCCCTAATCCTTATCCAATATGGTGCAAATGTGCAATCGTACTTTAACCATTGGGTGTCAGCCCAATGGCCACCAGCCCGCATTTTAACCCGGAGGTGGCGGGTTCGAGTCTTGCTCGTTCCCAATGCCCCTACGGTAGCGGATTTACCCCCAGACTCAGGCTTGCTGGGTGGCGGTCTGCGAGGTGGGATCACCTCGGCGGTTGGGAGGACCGTGGAATATCCCCCCCCCCCCCCCCCCAAAACAAAAAAAAAACCCTAAGTTAATCAATTTTTTTATAATGATAAAGATTTGGAAAGGGCCATCCTTGTACTTCGCCTAGGACCTCAAAAGTTATTGAGCTGCCGCTAAGAGGTAACATCATCATACGTGATCATCAACCTTGGATTTTTGCCGATGTGTTTCTTTAGTTTGCAGGAACCAGAGTCATTACTCGATGCTCTTTGTCTTACCAACTTTATATGGAATAGGCAAAATCTATTTGTTTTTGGAGTTTTTTTTTTAAACTAGTGTTGGTGAAGAAAATATTTATCAAAAAAGTGTTTTTTTTTAATTATTTAACAAAATAGTATTTTCCATTTAATTTTGTATTTCCATTTTGTTTTAATTTAACCTACATATTAACTATTCTATTAACTCATTGTCTCTGTCTGTTTATTTATTGTTTATATTAAACTTACGAATGTTTTTAATCAATCGTTCAGTACTATTAAAAAAAAATCGTTCAGTGTTTTTCTCTTCTTTGACAAAACAAGATTCCTTTGTTTTTCTTTAATAGAGTCCGTATCTTTAGCATTAATTATGTGAATATTGTATTATTAGATAGTAATGATTCTCTCCAAAGTTAGGAGATCTGATTGTATTTGCATATATATTCTCGATTGTAATTGAAGGAGGTCAAGGAATTTCATAATTCTACATGGTATCAAGCCTAAAACCCTAACCCTCCATCCCTTTTTGTGCCGTCGCCCCCCTTCCTTCGATTCTTTTTCTTTTTTTTTTCCCTCGGCCGACTGCCTCTGGTGCCGTCCCCACCTTCACCATGACCGATAATAAGCTTCATCCTGCTGTAACGGTCACCATTATCAAAGCTGCCATTCCTATCATCCTGGACAACGAGGCAGCCGACTACAACACGTGGTCCGAGCTGTTTTGTATCCACTGCACGGCCTATCTGGTTTCGGATCACCTCTCAAAACGACCCGAAACCACTGAGAAAACCTCCTCCTCTGACAAACAGCCTGTTGCACCTCCTGCTGCCGACTCATGGGCGCCCCTTGACGCCATCGTCCTTCAATGGATTTATGGCACCATCTCTCCCGGCCTCTTCAAAACTGTCATAAGAAAAAACCACTGCTTATGATGCCTGGAAGGCCATTGAAGCCTTATTCCAAGATAACAAAGCGACTCGTGCTCTCTACCTCAAACAGAAATTTTCTAATACTCGGTTAGAAAATTTTTCTTCTATGCATGCCTACTGTCAGGAACTCAAAGTTCTCGCGAATCAACTTGAAAGTGTAGACGCTCCGATCAATGAATCGGACCTCATACTTCAAACCTTGGCTGGTCTTACTGAACAGTACGAGACCGTGCAAACTGTTATTCAAAACACCAAACCTCTCCCCTCCTTCCTTGAGGTTAGATCCCAACTATGCATGAGTGAAACCACCAAGCAAATCAAGCTCTACATTCTTCCAACCAAACTGCCATGGCTCTTCATATCCAAACCCGCACCACCATGTCAACTGCCACTCAATCCTCGCCACCTCCTGATCCTCGGCCAGATTATCCGCGAGGACGTGGCCGGTCCCGCGGCCGTGGCCGTGCTTCACCCAACCAGAATACCACCCGCAGCCGTAACACCAACTACAGCTACTCGCCTGCCCCACAACACCCCTACATCATCTTTCCCCAAAACTGGACTTCAGCACAATGGGCCTCCATTCTTAACCAGGCCCAACACCTTAGCCCACACATCAACCCTTCTCCAACCTGTCCCTACCCCTCCACACCGCGACCCACCAACGGTCAGGGGATTCTTGGGCCTCGACCCGATCAGGCACACATGGCTTCTTACAGCCCAACACCCACTGATATTGCGCAGGTACTCTACACCCTTTCAATGAATCAGCAGACCGAACCGGTTGGTTTTATGGACACTAGAGCTACCGAACATATGCAACTACCAGGTAATCATTCCCCGTCTGTTTTTAATCTTGCACTAACAAACAAATCATAGTTGGTAATGGCAAGACCATCCCGGTAATTGGACAAGGCAATCAAACTCTACCTCCACCTTTCCCACCTTTCAAATTAAATAATGTCCTCTATGCTCCCAACCTTCTTAAAAACCTTATATCTGTTTGAAGCTTAACAACCGATAATTTACTTTCTATTGAATTTGACCTTTTTGGTTTTGTTGTGAAGGATCTCAAGACCAAAGCTCCTATCCTACGATGCAATAGCTAGGGCGACCTCTACCGCTGACCACCAACTTCATCAAGCCTTCTACCTCACCTACTGCTCTTGCTGTTATTTCCCAAGAACGTTGGCATCAACGCCTTGGGCACCCGGGCATCAATATATTGCATTCGTTGAAGTCGTCTTCTTTTATTTCTTTTAGTAACCAAAACAATAAACTATGTCAGTCTTGTGTTTTTGCCAAAAGTGTCAAGCTTCCATTTTCTGATTCTATGAATAAAACGTCTTTACCGTTTGATATTACTCATAGTGACTTGTGGACATCGCCGGTATTAAGCACCGGTGGTCATCGGTATTATATATTATTTTTAGACGACTTAACCGATTTTCTATGGACAAATCCGCTCTCTTATAAATCCAATGTTTTTCCTACCTTTACCCAATTCTACAACCTCATTAACACTCAGTTTGAACGAAAAATAAAACAATTCCAATGTGACAACGGCACCGAATACACTAACAATAACTTCAAACAATTTTGTCACGTTAATGGCATGCAATTTCTATTCTCATGCCCTCACACTTCCTCTCAAAATGGTAAAGCGGAACGTAAAATCCGCACCATCAACAATATGGTCCGCACCCTTTTATCTCAAGCCTCTCTACCCCCCTCATTTTGGCACTACGCACTTGAAACTGCTACATACTTACTCAACATTTTACCTAAGAAATCTCACAAATTTCTCTCCCCCACCACCCTTCTTTATAACGTTATTCCCACCTACGAGCACCTCCGTGTGTTCGGGTGTCTATGCTACCCCATTCTACCCTCTACCACCATCCACAAACTAGCTAACCGCTCACAACCCTGTGTTTTCCTTGGCTACCCATCTCAACATCGTGGCTACACGTGTTTTGATATCAATACCAAACAAGTTTTCACCTCTCGCCATGTCCTCTTCGAGGAATCCATCTATCCCTTTTCTATCCAACAACCCTCCTCACTCAAAGACTATGCCTTTTTGCAACCCACCCTTAACCCACTGTTATGGGATTCCTTGCAAAAACCCAACCCACCATTACCCACTTCCCCTCCTTCTCCTCTCTCGCCTGGCCCAAACATCAGCGGCCCAACACTTCCCCCTAGTTCTCACTTCATTCTGTCTCCTGCCCTCTCTGACCCACCCCACACCGGCCCAGCCGCCACTTCTGGCACAGCCGCTAACCCCGGCCCAAACTCACTATCTGGCCCATTCGGTTCCCCTATACCCACACGAACATCTTCTGACCCAACCCCACCAGCCCACTCCTCGGCCCAACAATCTTTCTCCTCGGCTTACACTGAACCATCAACTCAGCCCGCTTCACAGACCCAACCGTCCCACACCACCGCTCCAACTATCATATCTCAGCCCAACCCTGCCGAACCCACCCACCCGCCTCACACAATGCGCACTCGCGCCATGGATGGGATCCTCAAACCGAAACAAGTTTTTAATCTTCACACCACCACAATTGTCCCCATTCCCAAATCACCACAGATTGCCTTGTCCACACCGGAATGGCTTAATGCCATGACAACTGAATTTAGTGCATTGATTAAAAATGAGACTTGGGAGTTGGTTCCTCGTAGTCCTGACATGAATATAATCTATTGTATGTGGTTGTTTAAACACAAGTTTCGGTCTGATGGTACCCTGGAACGGTATAAAGCTCGGTTGGTATGTGATGGTCGTAGTCAGCAGGTTGGTGTTGATTGTGGTGAGACTTTTAGTCCAGTGGTCAAGCCCACTACGATACGGACAGTTCTAACTTTGGCTATTTCTCAGTCTTGGCCCATTCATCAGTTGGATGTGACCAACGCCTTTCTTCATGGTCAGTTACATGAGACAGTCTTTATGCATTAACCAGTGGGTTTTCGCCACCGCGACTATCCGGATCATGTTTGTCGCTTGAAGAAGTCTCTTTATGGTCTAAAACAGGCTCCCCGCGCTTGGTATCAACGGTTCACTGACTTTGTTCTTCTGCAGGGTTTTTCTTAGTGCAAGGCAGACAATTCTTTATTTATTTATCATCATGGTCGTGACATAGCCTATCTTCTTATCTATGTCGATGATATCATCCTTACTACATCGACTGACTCTCTGCGACAACGGCTCATGTCAGTCCTCGCTGGTGAATTTGCCATGAAAGATTTGGGTTCGCTTACGTATTTTCTGGGTATCTCTGTCTCTCGCACTGGTAATACTCTTTTCTTATCCGAACAGGCATATGCCAAGGACATTCTTCATCGTGCGGGTATGGATTCTTGCAAACCCGCCGTTACTCCCATTGACACACAAACCAAGTTGAGTAGTGAACCTGGTCCATTGTTCGATGACCCCTCTACGTACCGCAACTTGGCTGGTGCCTTGCAATATCTTACCTTTACCAGGCCCGATATCACGTATGCGGTGCAGCAGGTATGTATGCACATGCATGCTCCCTGCCTTGCTCATTGGAACGCTCTGAAACGCATTCTTCTTTATGTTCAAGGCACCTCCGAGTATGGTCTTCATCTCACCTCATCTCCTTCTTTATCCATCCTTGCATATACGGATGCTGATTGGGCCGATTGCCCTGACACCCGACGCTCCACGTCCGGTTACTGTGTCTATCTTGGTGACAACTTGGTCTCGTGGTCCTCTAAACGTCAGGCCACCATTGCTCGTTCCATTGCTGAAGCCGAGTATCGCGGGGTTGCTAATGTTGTTGCTGAGATCTGTTGGCTTCGCAATCTTTTACTTGAGCTACATCACCCGTTGTCTACAGCGTCTCTTGTGTACTGCGATAATGTCAGTGCTATTTACCTATCGGGAAACCCGGTCCAACATCAACGTACCAAGCACATTGAGCTGGACATCCACTTTGTTCGGGAGCATGTTCAGAAAGGCCTGGTTCGCGTCCTTCACGTACCGTCCAGATTTCAAGTTGCGGATATCTTCACTAAAGGGCTACCTCGGATCCTCTTCGACGATTTTCGATCCAGTCTAAGCATCCGTTCGCCTCCCGCTTCGACTGCGGGGGTGTAATAGAGCCCGTATCTTTAGCATTAATTATGTGAATATTGTATTATTAGATAGTAATGATTCTCCTTTTCAAAAAAAAGATAGTAATGATTCTCTCCAAAGTTAGGAGATCTGATTGCATTTGTATATATATTCTCAATTGTAATTGAAGGAGGTCAAGGAATTTCATAATTCTACGTTCTTCACCTAACAATACTTCAGAACTAATCCAAATGTTTGCTAATGTGTAACCATACACTGATGTTTAGCCAACAAACAATAACACAAAGGGTTTGGGTTATTAGAAGTAGAAAAAGTGTATTGTACAAATTGCCTTAACATATAAAGCGTACGTTAGGATAAGTTCGCATGTTATAACCTCAGAAAGGAAATCTCGCATGTTGACAAAAACCAAAGATCGCATGTAAAAAAAATTCCGCGTGTTAAAAAAAAAAATTCACATGTTAAAAAAATCGCATGTTGCTGAAAAAAACCAAAATCGTATGTTAAAAAAAATCGCATGTTGATACTGCATCTCGTACGCAGCGTACGTTAAGACAATTTGTACAATAACCGGCCTCATTAGAAGTAATACAACAAACGATATTATTATATGTTTTTGTAGTGGATATTCATTTAGACATGTTTCTTTATTTTAGAAAAAAATGGATGTGGTTCGATTGTTTTTGTTCACTCTATGAAAAACTTATCATAAATAATAAATAGTATTAACATACACATTTGATTTTCTTTTTACGATCTGTAAATAATCTGAATATATTTTAATAATTAAATTTACAAGCCCATAACGAATGAAATTGAAATGAGAGAAAAAAAAAATAGAATATGAGAAGTAAAATATCTAACGACATGGTTAAATGGAAATGTGTACCTAATCATTCGTTTCTTGTTCGTTCATTTATGGAATGGATATAAACGAATGTGAATGAACGAAAATTACGAACGTAACTGAACGAACAAGATATGTGTTCATGTCCGTTCTTCTAATCAAATGAATAAAATATGTTCATATTAATCCATTTATTGAACGAATGAACGTAAACAAAGTTTTCACCAAACTATTCACAATTTGTTTATTGATCGTTTAGGTTGTATACAGAGCTAGTGTTGAATGAATATAACAAAAAGAAAAGAATTATTTGTAAAAAAACTTTAATGGGTTGACTTGCTAAATCAAAGACGTACAAAAATGGAATGATTGAAAAAAATATAATATAAAAGATTAAAAAATGAGAATCCATTGTTTGACTAGAAACTAGTGGGACCTCTTCACGCTAAATGACGGAAATTTGGTCGGTATGAGTTCAGTTCATTATAGTATCGGCACTCGTTATAACAACCAATAGAGAAAACTAAAAAATAAAGTCGTGAACACGTGTTTTGATTATATAGATATCGATGTTGTTGTGTTCGTCATGAAACCAGCACTCGCATCCTACTCTACCAAAAAAAACAACTCTATTTCAAAAAGAAATAAACATAGCTCGTTCTACATCATGAATCGAACCAAACAATTTGCTACAATTAGTTTTATAATCATCTTTGACATATTTTAACAGAATCTATTCATTTAGTAGAAGTGAATTCTAGAGTGAATAATGTAAGTTAAAAATAAATGTTTGTCGAAAATTAATATATACAGGAAAAATAAAAAAGAAGTAATTTTTAGTTGAAAGGACAAATCTTTAATATACACTTAGGGCTGAAAATGTTAGAAAGAAAAAGAGAAAAAACTTAGGGACTAAAATGTAAAACTCAAACACTATTGCTTGTCATGTTGGGAATTAATATATAGGTAGAATATATATAAAAAAAATTAATATGTAGGTTAAAAACAAAAGGCAAATACAAAATTAAATGGAAAAATATTATTTTGTTAAATAATTTTCAAAAAATACCATCTTGGTAAATATTAAGAAAAAAAAAACAAAAAACTTTTTGTTTTTGTCTATACATAAAGACTAATATGTAGGTTAGAAACAAAAGGCAAATACAAAATTAAATGGAAAAATATTATTTTGTTAAATAATTTTCAAAAAATACCATCTTGGTAAATATAAAAAAAAAAACAAAAAACTCTTTGTTTTTGTCTATACATACGTTAAAATGATTGTGCAGAGTTCAAATGAGAATAGCTTTTTTTATAAGAAATAAAAAAGAAAAAATTTCAACCAGTAAGAATGTTTCATCTTACTTCATTTAATTTTTGTATTTAAGATTAGTGTAATGTATATTGGTAAACTTAGATGGATCATTAATTGGTAGTCTTCCTTTTTAATAGCTAACTAAATTAAATTTGTAACTTATTTTGAAAAAAAAAACATATTTTTCAAAAAATAAAAAATATATAATTTAAAGTGTAGCGTAAATTACGAGGAGTGTAGAATGAATTACGAGCTGTGTAGGATAAATTTCAATATGTGTAAGATAAACTTCAAAACGTGTAGGATAAATTTTGATATGTGTAAACAAAAATTTAAGTGCGGAGGATGATAGTGTTTAACACTAATTAATTAGTCAAAGATAATAATAAATGAGTTGTTAAAAACTATTTAATGTTTTACATTTGTACTCTTTGTTCTTTTTCTTCTTAATTTAATTTTTTTCTTAAATGAATCTTCCCCTATATATATATATATATATATATATATATATATATATATATATATATATATATATATATATATAGTGGAGAGTTTTAATGAGAAGAATTAAAAATTAAGAATAAAAAGAATAGAGGATACAAAGGTAATTTGAACAAATCTTTTAATGAGTCTATTATTTATTTTTGCTGTTCAGATTAATGAACTCTAACCATCTAATGAGACAATCTTATAAAATAGTTATGTACGTTACACAATAAAAACAATCTTGCACATGATCTTACATTTTCAACGTTTCCTACACCATTAAAACAATATTTTGGTGTAAGATACAGAATGTGTAGGTGAAGAAACACGGAACTAATTTATGGGTGGATTAGTTTGGTTTATGTTTCTACCATAAAAGGTTAATCTTCTTTGGGTTTCTGAGCTCCTTAATGATCGGCTAATCCTGCAAAACAGAACAACGTTAGCTCGTTAAGAGGGGAATATGGGGGTTTCCCTCTTAACCAGGCTCTGGCGTGAGAATAAGCGATTGTTCTGAGGAGATAATTAAGTATTAAGAGTGGGAGTAGAGGGAATAGAATGTTTAACCTGTGAACCAAGGTCTCTATTTATAGCCGGAGAGGTGTAAGAGGATGTGGGCTGATGGGCCTTGGGCCGGAAGGCGACAACATAGCGGATATGCTCCTTGTCTCGTTGGTGTCGACCGTTAATGGCTTCTAGAAGCTCTCCGGTGCTGGCGCACCGTGATTGGAGCCACGTGTCGCTGTTGTCGGCCTTGTTGTCTCTCTGCCATCAGCAGGTGAGTGGAGATCGTGGGGCAGGTGTCTCTGCCCAGTGATTGGTGCCACGTAAATGTCCTTTAGTACTTTCTGTCTACTGCACGTCAGACGATCGTGGAGCACGATTGAGCAGAGCCTGAAAGACGCGGATTGGCTCTTTTCATCTGCCACTTGTACCTTTGTACCTTCTGAATCGGTCATGTGCTATAGATCCTGCGCGACCTTTACTAAGAACGTTATTAGCCCGCGCGGGGTTATGTGTTGGAGACTCATCCAGAATGCTAAGTGTCGAAATCAATGCTCTTTCCTGTTTAGACCTCGCGCGATGTCCGTCCTTACTGAAGTAACCCGCGCGAGGTTGGGAGTTGAACATCTTGTTGATTAAGAAGTATGGTCCTGCGCGCGACCTGGAAGAAGGTCTGCGTGGCTTTTGGGACCATACCCCTTCAAGTCCCCCCAGTCCAGTGCTGCACCATGTGCGAAGTAAGTGGTTGGAGCTCTGGACTTAGAAAAAAGAAGTTAATGCTTGAAAATGCTTGCTTGATCCTGGGTGACGGCGCGCGTGTAATTGCTTTTCAATTACTACGGCGCGACTGCCAGGTTTGGCTCTTGGTGATTCACTGCCTTTAAGGTTGAAATGCGCAGGGTGATTGATTTATTGCTGATGATGCGCTGCCTTAGTAGCTTGTGCATGAAGTTCGTAGTAACTTTAGGCGGGAAAACCCTCGATATTTGAATTCTGATGGTTTGGTGCAAATGTCGTTGATGGCGACGTTTGAGTTGACTGCTGACACATCTGTCATCAAGTTGCCCCTAACGGTTTGGCTTTCCGTCAGGCGAGTGAGGCCCACGCGTGCGTGGTAACCGTCACCCCAAGAATTCCGCCTTACGTGGCGTTTTCTGATTGGTTATGTGCGCGGCAATCTCGGCACGTTTACCCATCGCATTAAATGCGATGGGTATATATATCCGATGAGGGGTGAAGGCAATTCACTTTTTCCTCTTCTGTTATCATCTTTTCTCCCTTCTTGCTTTCGAATTCTTTGAACCTTCAAATCCTTGAAGAACACGGTAGCAGATCTTCAAGGTTCTTCATCACATCTTCAAGCTTTTTCCGGAACTCTCGAAGTTTAACTCGCATTCATGGCTGAAGAACATCAGGAAGAGAATCCCGGAGAAGAAGGTCCTGTTCCCGTCCTTAGGTGGGACTTGGGGTTATTCGAACAAATTACACGGAGTTTCCGGTTTCCAACAGAATGGGATGCCAGATATCCCGGTCAGAATCAGACGGTCGCCGATGCACCGCCGGGTTATATCACGTTGTTTGAGGATTTCTTTCATCAAGGCAACTTCCGGTTGTCGGCGACGAATTTCATGGCCCATATTCTTCAGTTCTATGGGTTCTATATTTCACAAATGAGCCCTCCTGGAATGGTCAGGGTTCGATACTTCAAGTTTCTTTGTCGATCTCATGATATTGAGCCGACTGTGGAAAGATTCAGAGTCTTTTACCAATTGATCAGAAACATGGGATTCTACTCATTTGCCAGTCGAGGGGCTGCGAAGAAGATACTTCTGAACCCTCCTAAAAGTTTTCATGACTGGAAGCCAAAACTCTTTTTCATTCGTGAGGAGGTGATACCGATTTCCATGACCTTCCGCGCATGTCTGAACCGATCTTGAAGGAAGATTTGGCGATTCCCAAGAAGGAGGCTTGGTATCTAAAGCTTACTGCCACCCCAAACCGAGCAGGGGAGGAATACTAGTATGACCAGATTAAAGGTCATTTCATGTATCCAGTTGCTGATGCTTTCACCGATCCCGCTACTGCAACCGAAGGTGCGCATATACCTAACCCTCGACCTCTGCGCGCTTTAAATTCTGCAGGGAAAGAGATTGTCTATCTTTCCAGCGAGGACTCTGTCGGATCTTCCAATGGAGAGTTAAGTTCCTGGTCTACCATCTTTGCAGGTGTGTGATGTATAAGAATTTATACATCTTTTAAACGTCAAATACGCCCCGTTTATGCGAAAACTCTTTGTATTTTCATTGATTTTGGTACTCATTTGAGTTGTTTGTGAAAATACAGGTCCGGGCTTCGGCCCGGTGATGAAACGGAAGCTTTTGGAGCAAAATGGAGCTAAAACGGTGCATTCCAGCAAACTGCCAGTTATGGCACTACCGTGCCAAACAGTGGCACGACCGTGCCAAGCCCTCCGACATCGGCACTCTCAGCCAGCACTAGCATCTATCAGCCAAATCGTCAAAATTCAGGGAAGCACTACCGTGCCAAACAGTGGCACGACCGTGCCATGCCAAACTCAACTCCTGATCAGCTTGTTTCCGAGAACGATGTGACTGTTACCGAGCACTACTGGCTCGCACGACCAGAGCATCTCCGAGCACGGTCGTGCGACCTCGGGAACATTTGAGCGGGATTTTTCCAGAAATGGTAGCAAACAAGATTGATAGACGAAAAGTGACTCTGACACTTGCCAAGCACGACTGTGCCAAAAGGTGGCATGGTAGTGCCAAACGCCCAACAGTTTAAATACGAGTTTCTAGCTCATTTGCAAGAGAGTTGGAGCATTTTGGTGACTTTTTCTCTCAAGAATCTGGTCTTGGAAGCTTGTTGGAGCCAAGAGGGAGCCTTGAAGAGGATTAAATCACTTGAAGATCTACTCAAACACCATTTAATTCTTGTCTTTAACTTGGTTAGCTTACTACATTATGAACAATTTATGTTTATTTGTGCTTGATTTGGTAGTCATGAGCCTTATGGGCTAAACACTTGTGTTGTCTAAACTATGTTGAAGCTTATGAACATATGATAATATGGAAGTAGATGTGATGATTGTTCTTGTTAATCTTCATGTTGTCACTTAGTCTTGTTCTTGGAATTCATATGCATGCTTAAAGTTCTTGTTCTTGAATGTTTGCTCATAAGTATTTACATGTTGTGTTGGAAAGCCCATGTAGAGATTATGATTATTGAATCTTGTTAACTTGTTAGTATGATTCATAGCATGAAACTAGGAATGGTGAGTGCTAATGTGATATGAACAATGATTTGAGCTTGTGTGTGAATTCTTGCATCTAGATTTGGAAAGATCAAAAGTATGTTTATATGAATTCTATAGTTTGTGTTCATGTTTTGTTGATGATTTAGGCCAAAGTTGTTAGCTAGCATGACCATGCTTGTGGTTCATATCAAGAACATGATGATAGTGCCAACTACTTGAAACCAAGTTAGGGTGATTAGTGTGTTTCTCATATTAGTTTTCCCTAATTTGTAGAGTTAGGAGTTTTGACAAACAAATAACTCATGATTAAAGATTAACATCAACTTAGCAAGTGAGCTTAAAAGAATAATTTTTAGGTGATTAGAATGTTAATTCATTTTTAGTTTTCCTAAGAATTATAGATTAGGAAGCCTTGATTGGGGACTTAGTTAAATCTAGAACTTGCATCATCACAAATCTTCCACCTTGTTGTCATATGTTTGTTAGTGGAAACTTAGTTTAGGCAACCTTCTCTTAGAGATTGTTCTTGTTAGAATTTTTAGTAGTTTATTTATTTGCATGCTAAGTTAGAAAAAAAAATCAACCCAAACATTTGAAAAGGCTTTAAAGTAGCAAAAGTTTAGTATCGAGACACCGCATCCACGGATTGATATCCTTTTCTCACCGATTAGCTATATTACCACCCGACGGGTACACTTGCCCTTTTGTGTGTGTAGTTAGTTTTTAGGTGAAAACCCATTTTTAAAACTAAATTTGTGTGAAGAAAAAATTAATTAAAAATATATATAATTCACGCACATCAAGTTTTTGGCGCCGTTGCCGGGGATGCGGTCTTCATGAAAACGATTCGAGTTACTTATTTAGCCATTGTGAAAAGTGTACAAAGTTTGTGTCTACTTGTCTTGTTTGCCTTTGCTTGATTATTTGAAAAAAAAATATGATTATTTGCTAGTTATTTTTGTTTTTGTATATATTTTGTGCATTGTGCTCCTTTTTCCCTACAGGTCGTGCATGTCCTCAACCCCTGCTGCTGATATCGTTGAGCCTTCATCGGAGTCGGAGCGCGATCTTCACCGGAGACTGCGGGAGCGGTTTCGCGTGGTAGCCGAGACGATTGAGACAGACGCGGCGGACGACGACACCTTCTACGAGGTTCGGGTAGACATGGCGGACGCGGAAGAGAATAGGATCTTGAATGAAATTGGAAAACCGTCACTCGATGGTTTGCCTGCGAGCATCAATGCACCGACAATCGACAATAATAATTTCGAGATCAAGGCTGGCACCATATCGATGTTGCAGAATGCGGTGCAGTTTTATGGCAAGGATCACGAGGATCCTAGTGTTCATATCGCGGGGTTTCTAGAGGTTTGTGCCACATTTAGGATTCGTGATGCATCACCGGATGCTATCCGCCTTCGGCTCTTTCCGTTTTCCTTACGGGATGGAGCTAAGGAGTGGTTTCTTTCACTTCCAGCTGGATCTATCACTACATGGAATCAATTAGCTGAGAAGTTCCTTCAGAAATATTTCCCTCCAGAGAAAACTGTTCGGTTAAGAACCAAGATTCTGAACTTTCGTCAGGACGAGGACGAGTCCCTTTACGAGGCATGGGAGCGGTTCAAAGAGCTTATGAGAAAGGTCCCACATCACGGGTTACCCAAGTGGCAACAGTGTCAGATCTTCTACCATGGTTTGGACAGTCAGGGACAAATGATGGTTGATACATACTCGGGTGGTGATATCGGCACGAAAAATGCCACCGAGGCATTTGAGATTCTTGAAAAGTGTGCCGTGAAAAACCGGACGCAACAGCCCCCGAGGGGAAAGAGTTCTCGGCAGGGAGTTCATCATGTGGACGACTACACAGCCATCACAACACGTATGGATGCCTTGTCTTCGAAATTTGATCGAGTGATGGAAATGCACTCGAGAGGTTCTTCGAGTGGGGGAGCATATCAGGTAGGTGATTTTCCGACGGGAGAGATGTCACACGAGCATGTTGATTTCATGGGAAACCAATACCGTCCTCAAAACAATCCCTACAGCAATACTTATAATCCGGGGTGGAAGAATCATCCAAACTTTAGTTGGAAGCCCGATGCTTCTAACCAGCATCCACCCGGATTTGCTCCACGTCCCACAGCTCTGACCCATGGAGCATATAGTCCACCTCATCCTCAGCAGACGCCTCCTTCTAGTGATCCTAGTGTGCATGATATGCTTAGTCAAATCTTAGCTGGTCAAAACACTCAAAAAGCGGAGAATGAGAAGCGTTTTAGGGAGTATGACGGTCGTTTCACGAGGCACGAGAGTGAGTTGAGAAGCCAAAAGGCTTCCATGCAGGCCATTGAGAACCAAGTTGGCCAGATTGCCAAGATGTTGCCTGAGAAACAACAGGGGGGCCTTCCGAGCAACACAGAGCCAAATCCAAATGCTACAGCAAAGGCCATCACGTTGAGAAGCGGCAAGACCGCTCAAGCCATCCCTCCGGCTGTTTCAGAAAAGCCAGTCGATGAAGAGGAGGTTGATGAGGAGATTGAGGCTGAGTCTCCGGGTGAGGTGCAACAGAGACGAGTCCCAGCAAGTACCGCACGACCCAAGGAGCCAGTGAGAGAGTATGTCCCTCCCATTCCATATCCGGGGAGGTTGAAGATGCAGAAAATGGAAGAACACTATGGTAAATTCCTCGAGCTTTTTAAGCAACTTCATATAAATTTACCATTTGTCGAGGCACTTGCTCAAATGCCTAAGTATGCCAAGTTTCTGAAAGATATCCTATCCAACAAAAAGAAACTTGAGGAGCTTTCACAGGTGACCTTAAACGAGGAGTGTTCAGCGGTTCTTCAGAACAAACTACCGAAGAAGATGAATGATCCTGGGAGTTTCACTATCCCGTGTTTGATCGGTAGTTTGTCGGTCAGCAATGCGTTGGCTGATCTTGGAGCTAGCATAAACCTCATGCCATATGCGGTTTTTGCTAAGCTAGACTTGGGAGAGCCCAAGCCGACTCGTATGAGCATTCAGCTAGCCGACCGTTCAGTGAAGTACCCTCGAGGCATAGTTGAGAATATGCTGGTGAAAATCGACAAGTTTGTCTTTCCTGTCAATTTCGTGATTCTGGACATGGATGAGGATAAAAACGTTCCACTTATCTTGGGTCGCCCACTCCTAGCCACTGCGAGAGCCTTGATTGATGTCTGCACCGGTAGACTTACTCTCAGGGTTGATGATGAGGAGGTTACCTTTGATATAGGGAAATCCATGCAACACTCACAGAGTCAGGATGATACACTCTACTTCATTGAGACTATCGATACTTATGTGAGTGATCATCTTCATGCTACATTCGAGGAGGATGTTATGGACACACAGCTGCTTGGAGGGGAGGTTTTTGGTTCACCTAGTGTGGACCGAATGGTTGAGGAGGTGACCTGTCTGATAGGTCACGCGTCTCCCCCATGTCCGGAGGTTTTTGAGGTTGTGGATCGCGTGACTGAGCCTAAAGCACGCCCTTCTATTGAGGATCCACCTTCGGTTGAGCTTAAGGAGCTCCCAGATCATTTGGAGTATGCTTTCTTGGAGGGTGAGACTCATTTGCCCGTTATCATTTCTGCCAAATTGTCGAAGGAAGAGAAAGATCGATTGCTTGAAGTCCTGAAGCAGCACAAGAAGGCGATTGCTTGGAAGATTATGGATATAAAAGGGATCAATCCATCCTTTTGTACCCATAAGATCTTGATGGAGGAGGACTTTAGACCTGTAGTACAGCATCAGAGGCGTTTGAACCCCAATATGCAGGAGGTTGTGAAGAAAGAGGTCATCAAACTACTTGATGCAGGTTTGATATATCCGATCTCTGATTCACCATGGGTTAGCCCTGTGCAGGTAGTCCCGAAGAAATGAGGCATGACAGTGGTGACCAATGAAGAAAAACGAGTTGATTCCTACTCGTACTGTCACCGGATGGAGAGTTTGCATTGACTACCGCAAACTTAATGATGCCACGAGGAAGGATCATTTCCCACTTCCTTTCATTGATCAGATGTTAGAAAGGTTGTCGGGCAGGATGTACTACTGCTTCCTTGATGGTTTTTCGGGTTATTTTCAGATTCCCATCTCTCCTGAGGATCAGGAGAAGACGACATTCACATGTCCCTATGGCACATTCGCCTACCGGCGGATGCCCTTTGGACTGTGCAATGCCCCGGCCACATTTCAGAGGTGTATGGTGGCCATTTTTCACGACATGATCGAGGACTCCATGGAGGTTTTCATGGATGATTTTTCTGTGTTTGGAAGTTCTTTTGACCAGTGTCTTGGGAATCTGAAAAAGATGTTGGCTAGATGTGAAGAAGCCAACCTTGTGTTAAACTGGGAGAAGTGCCACTTCATGGTGAAGGAGGGCATTGTGCTTGGGCACAAGATTTCACAGGCGGGGCTCGAGGTCGACCGAGCCAAAGTCGAGACTATTTCAAAGCTCCCGCCTCCCACATCCGTGAAATCTATTAGGAGTTTTCTGGGTCATGCAGGTTTTTACCGGCGATTCATAAAGGACTTTTCCAAAATCGCCCGTCCCATGACTCAGCTCCTCGAGAAGGATGCCCAGTTTGTTTTCTCCGATGATTGCCTTCGGGCATTTGAGTTGTTGAAGGAGAAGTTGGTGAATGCCCCGATCATGGTTGCTCCCGACTGGGAGCTGCCATTTGAGTTGATGTGTGATGCGAGTGATTTCGCAGTCGGGGCTGTCTTGGGTCAAAGGAAAGATAAACACTTTCACCCGATTTACTATGCGAGCAAGACCTTGAATGATGCTCAGGAGCACTACACCACGACAGAGAAAGAGCTCCTAGCTGTGGTCTTTGCCTTCGATAAGTTTCAGTCATATCTTGTCCTTTCCAAGACCATTGTGTACACGGATCATGCAGCACTTCGGCATCTTTTTAGCAAGCAAGATGCTAAACCGAGACTGATACGTTGGATTTTGTTGCTGCAAGAGTTTGATATCGAAATCCGTGATAAAAAAGGGGCTAAGAATTTGGCAGCCGATCACTTGTCTCGACTTGAGCATTCCGAGGAAAAGGAAACTCGTGGGCCCAACATCAATGACGATTTCCCCCACGAGTTCCTCATGAGGATCGAGACTAGTGATGATTCCCCATGGTTTGCTGACTTTGCAAACTACTTAGCTAGTGGCATCCTGATCAAGGGGATGACCCATCAGCAGAAGCGAAAGTTCTTTGCGGATGTCAAGCATTACTTCTGGGATGACCCTTACTTATTTAGGGTAGGAGCGGATCGGATGATCCGGCGATGCGTGTATGGTGACGAGGCGAGGGATATTTTACGCCACTGTCACGAAGGACCCACGGGAGGCCACCACGGAGCAAACAACACGGCGAGGAAAGTGTTTGACGCCGGATTCTTTTGGCCGACTATTTTCCGTGATGCCCACGAGTGGGTGAGGTCCTGTGATGCTTGCCAGAGGGCGAGCAACATTTCTGCACGCCATGAGATGCCACAAAACGGCATCCAAGTTTGTGAGGTTTTTGACGTATGGGAGCTAGACTTCATGGGCCCCTTTCCGACCTCTTTTGGCAACCGCTACATCCTAGTCGTTGTTGATTACGTTTCAAAGTGGGCGGAAGCACAGGCTTTGCCCACTAATGATGCGAGGGTAGTGGTGAGATTTTTGAAAAAGTTGTTCGCTCGCTTTGGTGCCCCGAAGGCATTGATTAGTGACCGTGGGACGCATTTTTGTAATGCTCAGCTTGAGAAAGCATTTTGTTCCGATATGGTGTGCAACATCGATTCTCTACACCGTATCATCCGCAGACGAGCGGACAGGTCGAGGTTACTAATCGGGGTATCAAGCAGATTTTGGAGAAAACGGTTAATTCTAGCCGTAAGGATTGGTCCGAGAAATTGGATGATGCACTGTGGGCTTTCCGGACAGCCTACAAGACCCCTATAGGCACCACACCGTTTAAATTGGTCTATGGGAAGTCTTGTCATTTGCCTGTTGAACTCGAGCACAAAGCATACTGGGCTTTGAAGATAGTTAACCTTGACATGGCTGCTGCGGGTGAGAACAGGTTTGTGCAGATTCACGAGATTGAGGAGCTTAGGCATGATGCGTATGAAAGCTCCAAGCAGTACAAGGAACGTACTAAGACGCTCCATGATGCCCGCTTGAAGGACAAGAAAGAATTCCGAGTGGGTGATCGTGTGTTGTTGTACAATTCACGTCTTAAGTTGTTTCCTGGCAAGCTAAAATCTCGCTGGTCGGGTCCCTACACTGTACGATCAGTGTTTCCTTACGGGACCGTGGAGATAGGCCATGAGGATGGCCGGTTGTTCAAAGTCAACGGGCATAGGCTAAAGGCTTATGTTGGAGGGCCCGTTGACCCGAGTGAGGAGGTTGTTACCCTCAACCCCAGGAACAAATGAATTCGGGGTGGTGAGTCTAGCTGAAGACTCGTAAATAAACTTAGCATGTTTTGTGTATATTATTTTTGTGTGTGGTTGTCTTTTTATTTTTTTTTTCAGGTTGCGGTTCGTTCTGGTCGCGAGGGATGTTAGAGCTGGTTGCCGGCTCTCAGGTATGTTAGTTCGGTTCTTTTTCTTGGTAGGAGATGCTTCGTGAGTGCCCCGGGTTCAAGGAGTTTATAAAGGAGATGTCCGTCCATTTTCTACACCCTCAAAAAAAAAATTAAATCCGAAAATTAAAGCACTACCAACAAAATCTGGCACTACCAGAAATGTGTCAGCCCTTTGCAGATCAATAATAGGGCCATTTTGAATAAAACCCAACCACCACCATCTTTTTCTTCATAACTTCATCTTCCTCCTTGAACCCATTCAAAGCACTCACGGATCCTCTGCATCTCCTAGCTTCCTCCAAGAAATTCTTTCATCCCAACATCATTCCAGGTACGGATTCATCCTTTTTCTAGTTAGATTCATGTGTTTTGTTGTTTTATTCTTCATGTTCTTCATGTTCTTCATAGTTAGTTCTCTAGGTTTTTAGGGCTTGGTCTGAATCACCCGATTCAAGCCCGTTATTAGTGTTTTTTGTGTTGATTTGAACCACAATGGACCGATTTACAAAACCCCTAAACAAAAAGTTGAAAAAAATCGGGGTTTTGGGGCTGTTCTGAGCGTTTTTCCGATCTGGGTTCCGTCACGCACGGTCATGCTTCCTGTGAGCACTCTCGTGATCTTCAAAAAATTCATGAAATCTTCAAAAAAATTTCCAGAAATTCAACGTGGCACGAGGGTGCCATCTTGAGGCACGATCGTGCTCTTCATAACAGCTTGCCGGATCTTCATAAATTCCCAGATCTTCAACGTGGCACGAGGGTGCCATATAGTGGCACGGTCGTGCTTCTTGCAAAATCGCTCAGAACAGTGCCGGTCATCGGTCAGGCACGAGGGTGCCAATGGGTGGCACTACCGTGCTTCTCGCAAAATTGGTTCAAATCCGAGCCGTTTACGGCCGAGCACGATGGTGCCGTGGGATGGCATGGTCGTGCTCCTGGGGAATAAAAACCCAGACTTCATAAAATTCCCAGAAAAACTTCATAAACTCACTGATTTGCAGGTCCGCACGGTAGTGCCATATGGTGGCACGACCGTGCCATGTTGTCCAGTCCCGAAATTTTTGCTTGTTTGTTTTGGTTGCTGATTAATCTTCTCTCAATCTTGCAGATGAATCACCCCTACTTGCAGTTCTCAAACAATGCCAGGGAAGGGTATTGTATCCCGAAAGTGGAGCGATTGTGGGCCCGACGACACCTTATCGAGCCCATGAGGAAGCTGCAGTTGGTGGATTTGGATCTGCTCGGACAGTCCGAGAGGTTCGATGATCTGATGACTCCCCCGTGGTCTCGTCTTTTTGAGATCGCGGAACCGCAATACGTGGAGCTAGTTATCGAGTTTTTCGCATCGTTCCGATTCACTTTCCCATGTCCGGATGTCTACGACAAAAAGGTTGGTGTTAAATTCCGGTTGGGGAGGAAATGGCATCACCAATCAATGAATCGATTCGGGACTGTGTTGGGGTTGTACGAAGACGATGAGATAGACTCAGAACTGTTTCATGGGAGCTTGCAAGATTGGGAGCCGGATGTAAACAAGGGAGCTTTTTGGGAGGAGATCACTGTGCCGGGTCGGATTTGGGACCCTCGTACTGTAACACCCCAACCCGGAAGGGCTGACGTGTCACAATAACGGTAGCATAACAAAAGTCATAATTCCATTTATTTATTTGATAAGGACACAACCATACGATTATTAAAATTTATACACAAGCGGAGATATTCATCTTAATTAACTTAATATCTTCAGATTTATTCCTATGCTTTATTCTTCTCTCTTTTCCCCTCCCAAAGTAACTTGTGGACCTGTATGTACAAAAAGTTTATGGAATGAGCCGAATGCTCAGTACGGAATTATAGGCTCAAATAACAAATAAATGCTTCATATGAAATCTTATCCGGATGGAACTTTAGGCGAAAATGATACAATGCAAGAAGCAAAATTTCATAATCATATCTTACGGATGTACCCATGAGCAAACTTAAAACGTGACAATACACAGGTAGCTACTCCTGTATATTTATCACATGAGATGGCGAATTGGCATACCCGTTATCCACCTCCTTATACTTATACTTAAACTCTAGGATCGATCCATACGCCTCCTAATAGCTTTATGTACCACACTTGTACTTAAGAGACGCCGTGAACTAATCTCTCCGTCACGGATGGAGCACATGATGTTGATGCCACAACAACATGCTCGTGGGACACTCCACGAGAAGCGATACTCAGGGTATCAGAGTACAAATGGTCTTATTCATATAACTTATAAAACTTATTTTCATAACAAAACGGAACATATATCGGAACATGCGATAATGAGTGTAACAACATAATACTATCGCATGACATGAAAACTAAATCAATTGATAGGAATCGAACGGACTGTCAAATGAATCGATAATCAAAGACGTGAGGAGTTTTTTAACAGATATAGTAATTCAGTGGTTTTATAACAATTTGAATATGAAGCAATAAAGAGTGGGGTAAGGATCCGTACCTTAATAACTCCAAAGTGAAGCTATCTTATGCTAATATTTTAGATTTATATGGGCAGAGTTTAGACTACTGATTAATCTTTTAACCTAATTTCACAATAATGCACACAAAACAGAGTTAGTGATCAATACAACGATTACGATAATTCCCCGAGATCAATTTGGACAATGAATGTCCAAGTGCAATACTTCGGCTCATTTATCAAAATGACAAACGATAAAGTACAGTACTTCGGCTCGTATATCGAATCATCGACAACGATAAAGTACATTGCTTCGGCTCAGTCATCGGATTACCGATGATAGATGAAGCATAACCCAAATATGGGCAGCACTTAGATACTCTTTGGGATATATTGATTCCGGACAATGAATCGTAATAGTGATCGAGTAATTACCCTGATTGCGGCAGCACCTCGATAATAGTGTGTGTGTTAATTGAAGTAAAACGACGATAACTCTGTGTATATTGTGAGTTTTTCCGTCGATTTTGTGCCAGAAATCAAGTCCCAGACTCCTCTATTTATACCCGAATTTTGACACCGTCGCGTAGCGCGAGGGGTATCACTTGTAGGCGTCGCGCTACGCTATTGGTAATTTAGGTTAGGCGAAATTTGTCCCTGTCGCGTAGCGCGAGGGGTAACCCCTATACGTGTCGCGCTACGCGAGTGGTCACCTATTTTCTATAGGTAGCTTCGTGTCTAAGTAGCTTAGCTGAGTTGATAAAATTGTAAAATTCAAAACGGCCAGCAAGTTATTTAGATAATCGTAACTAGGGTTTTGCCCCCCCTGAGTTTTAGGGGCCCTGATCCTGATTCCTATTGTTCTAAAAAATTTTTAGGGTTCATGCCAATTTACTTGGGTGTCTCATTTAGGGTTTCCTTAATAAATAATTACTATTATTCTTTTTATTTCTATAATAATGATTTTAAATTTATGGGCATTACAACTATTACCCCCTTAAAAGAAATTTCGTCCTCGAAATTTTTCAAATAAGAATATAACCTATCGTATAAGTAACAGAAACGAAAGGTCTATAGCGGAGTTACTAACTTATATAACCAGAATTGCCTAACCACACATGTGTATTTGGAATTCATAACTAAGGTCATGACTGTAGTTGTCAATTATCTTACATATGTGTCCTACTGTATCCTAATAAAATATCTTATCGTATAAAAAGTCAATAGGGACTTACAGATATTTAGAGTGATTATTAGTACTGATATTTCCTACATAGATATACTTAGTTATAGCTAAAATATCTTCTCATAAGGTAAAGCATAAATGACCGTAAACAGAAACAAATGAACATATATCAAATAGCAAGATTTACCGTTACTCGACTAAAATTCTATTGCGAGAATAGATTAGGGTATAGAGAACGAATTGATTCTTCGGATTCCCATGTTGCTTCGCGTTCAGAGTGATTTTTCCAAAGGATTTTAACGAACGGGATTACTTTCCTACGTAAAACCCTTTCTTGTCGATCTAAGATGGCTTCTGGTTCCTCTTCGTAGGACAAATCTTCGTGAATTGAAAGTAACGGATAACTAATGACATGGAGTGGATGATAATTATATCCTCTTAAAGAGGATATATGAAAAACATTATGAACGTGAGAGAGTTGAGGCGGTAAAGCCAGTCGATATGACACTTCTCCAATTCTTTCAAGGATTTCAAATGGACCGATGAAACGGGGACTAAGTTTTCCTTTAATTCCAAATCTACGAACGCCACGCCAAGGTGATACCTTTAAGAATACGTGGTCACCAATTTTATATTCGAGGGGTCGTCTATCTTGATCGGCATAGCTCTTTTGTCTACTCTGAGCTTCTTTCAATTTTTCTCGGGCTATAATGACTTTTTCATTTGTAATCTGAACTAATTCTGGCCCTTCAATAATCTTTTCTCCGACTTCATCCCAGCATATGGGTGCACGACATTTCCGACCGTACAAAAGCTCAAAGGGTGCCATGCCAATACTTGCTTGCCAACTATTGTTGTAAGCGAACTCAACAAGACATAGATATTCATCCCAGTTTCCAGACCATTCAAGTGCACACGCTCGGAGCATGTCTTCCAAGGTCTGAATCGTACGTTCTGACTGCCCATCTGTTTGTGGATGGAAAGCCGTACTAAACTTTAGTCGTGTCCCCCAAGCTGCCTGAAAGCCTTTCCAAAATCGTGAGGTAAAACGTGGGTCTCTATCGGAAACAATGGAAGATGGTGTGCCATGGAGTCGAATAATTTCTTGAAGAAATATTTCGGATAACTTATTAACCGAAAATCCTTGCTGAATTGGTAGAAAATGTGCTGACTTTGATAATCTATCGACAACAACCCATACAACATCATTCTTCTTGAATGTCTTAGGTAAGCCAGTAACAAAATCCATTGTGATCTCATCCCACTTCCATATGGGAATATCCAATGGCTGCAACAGACCGCTTGCTCGTTTGTGTTCAATTTTCACTTGTTGGCAAGTGAGGCATTTACTTACGTATCGAGCAACGTCTTCCTTCATGCCATTCCACCAGAAGTTCTGTCTTAAATCTCTATACATCTTGGTAGATCCTGGGTGAATTGAAAATGGTGAGCTGTGAGCTTCGGCTAACAATGACTCACGAAGGGTGGAGTCATCGGGTACACAAAGTCTTTTGCCGCACCAAATCACCCCCTGATGGTCTATACTAAATTCAGATTGCTTACCCACCTCGAGATTTTGCACAATTGCCCAAAGTTCTCCATCTTGCTTTTGTGCATCTTTGATCCGCGATATGAGGTCGGGTTCAATCTGCATTCTAGCTAGATATCCATCAGATTTACTAAACTGAAGCCAAATGTTCATCCTTTCAAGATCCCTCCTAATATGAGGTTGAATTTGTAGGCAAGATATAGTCCCGGAATTCTTTCGGCTTAATGCGTCAGCTACAACATTGGCTTTGCCGGGATGGTATTGAATATTTGCGTCATAATCTTTTAAAAGTTCTAACCACCTTCTTTGCCTCATATTTAGCTCTTTCTGCGTAAATATATACTTGAGGCTCTTGTGGTCGGTAAAGATATCACATCTTTCACCATACAGATAGTGTCGCCAAATCTTAAGTGCAAAGACGACTGCGGCCAGTTCTAAATCATGTGTAGGATAGTTAACTTCATAAGGCTTCAACTGACGGGAGGCATAAGCGATAACCTTCCCATGTTGCATTAGCACACAACCTAATCCTTTCTTTGAGGCATCACTGTAGACTTGGTAACCTCCTGATCCAGAAGGGAGAGCGAGTATCGGAGAGGATACGAGTCGTTTCTTTAATTCTTCAAAGCTTTTCTCTTGTTCCTCATTCCAGGAGTACTTCACCCCTTTTCTTAGGAGTTTTGTGAGTGGTAAAGCAATTACCGAAAATTTTTCAACAAATCTTCGGTAATAGCCAGCAAGACCCAAGAAACTTCGTATTTCGGTAACAGAAGTGGGTCTTGGCCATTTTGTAATAGCTTCAACCTTTGTTGGGTCTACCATAATTCCCTCTGCTGATATGACATGACCTAGAAATGACACTTGGCTAAGCCAAAAGTCACATTTGGAAAACTTCGCGTACAACTTCTCATGCCGCAAGGTTCCAAGTACTATATGTAGATGTGCTTCATGCTCTTCGCGACTCTTAGAATATACCAGAATGTCATCGATAAAGACAATAACAAATTTGTCTAGGAATTGGTGAAATACGCGATTCATCAAATCCATAAAGACTGCGGGTGCATTAGTTAGCCCAAAGGGCATAACCAAAAATTCGTAATGACCATATCGAGTACGAAAAGCGGTCTTGGGAACATCATCATTCTTGACCTTTAGTTGATGGTACCCAGACCTCAAGTCGATTTTTGAGAAGAACTGAGCCCCCTGAAGTTGATCAAAGAGATCATCAATGCGAGGCAGAGGATACTGATTACGAATAGTAATCTTGTTCAGCTCTCGGTAGTCAATACATAAACGCATACTACCGTCTTTCTTCTTCACAAATAAGACCGGAGCACCCCAAGGTGAAACACTGGGTCTTATGAATCCTAAATCTAACAATTCTTGCAATTGTTCCTTCAACTCCTTCAGTTCCATCGGGGCCATACGGTATGGAGCTTTAGAAATAGGTTCGGCACCAGGGATCAAGTCGATGGTGAATTCTAACTGACGGTCGGGTGGTAATCCCGGAAGTTCATCCGGAAATACATCAGGATATTCACGGACAACGGAGTGGCTGTCGATACTCTTAATACTAGCAGAAATATCCTTAATCGATGCTAGGAATCCAGCACAGCCGTTTGATATGGATTTTCGAGCCTTAAGCGCAGAGATAATTTTAAGAGATTTATGAGCTTGAGTTCCCTGATATATAATATCAGGATGATGAAGATTACCGAAAATAACACGGCGAGAATGACAATCTATAGTTACCTGATGTCTAGACAACCAATCTATTCCTAGAATAACATCAAAGTCACACATATGTATTGGAAATAGGTCTGCCTTACACACAATAGATTCAATACGGATCGGACAATCCTTATATACGTAAGTGATTACGGACGAAGTTCCTATGGGAGTGGAAATGGTTAAAGTATGATCTAAGAGAGTTGGTCTTATCGGAAGATACTTAGTAAACGAGTGGGATACTAAAGAATGAGTCGCTCCTGTATCGAATAACACATAGATACTATGTTCACCAATCTGAAGGGTTCCAGATACAGTACCTGGAACATTAGCAGCGTCAATAGCAGAAAGTGCGAAAACTCTTCCTCCAACATTGGGTTGATGATTCTTCTTAGTATCTTTCTTAGGACATTCCTTAATCATGTGTCCAGTTTGGCCACATCTAAAGCAGGCTCCTGTACTTCGGTGACATACGCCTTGATGTCTCTTACCACAAGTATTACATAGAGGGTATGTAATCTGATTCGGGTTTACTTGTTGATTTAGTGGTTGAGCTCTAATAGGTTCTGCATACAACTGAATTTGGTTTTGAGCAGGCCTTGGGTTTTGAAGTCTAGGTTGCCATGGACGTGCTTGATTTCCAAAGTTTGGATTTCCTTGCACTTTGCGAGCTTGATGTGGTGGTGTAGTGGATGATTGGCCGATTTCCTGCTTAAATTGGCCTTCCCTATTTCTCTTCTTATTATCCCCTGTTCGAGATAGGAATTCTTTCCTTTCGAATTCAAAAGTTTTGATTGCATCAGCAACTTCGGTGATATCCTTAAATTTTATGTACATGATCGACTTCCGAATTCGATCATTAACTGCCCACTTGCATTTTTCAGCCTGGACTTCTGCTGATCCTGCAACATCTCCTACAATACTAGCCAATCTTGAAAATCGAGTAATGAACTCAGAGGCTGGTTCATCACTCCCCTGTCGAATCACTGCATACTCCCTGATATAAGCTTCTTTATCAGCGGTCGAAAAATACTTGTCGTAAAAGATATTACGAAAGTCGACCCATGAAAGATTAGCGTCAAAATCATCCCCTCCTTTGACTTGCTTATATCCTTCCCACCAAGTTTGTGCGTCATCTTCAAATTTGTAGGTAGCCAGTCTAACTTTGTATTGCTCCGGAACTCCAAGAACTCCGAAGATCTTTTCAATGTGAGCTATCCAGTTTCTTGCTTCGACTGGATTAGTAGCGTGACTAAAGGATTTCGGTTTTTGTTTTTGAAATTTACTAATCCATATGTCTATAGTATAAGTAATATTGTTAGTGGTATTCTCACGAGTTTCACCACCAGAGATTGGATTAGTGTTAGTGTGTTCTGGATGACAAGTTTGTTGAATAACGGCCTCAGCTGTTTGGGCAACAAGGTTTGGAAGCAACCCAGCAACAGCCTGGTTGATAGCATTAACTATGTTTGGATCAACTGGAGTCTCATTCGAAGAAGTGTTATTACGTTCATGGTTAGTACGAGTATTCCTACGTGGCGGACGACGAGGAGGCATCTATAAGAATAGACATAGGAGTTAAATCAAATAAGAGATCAAGTTGAATCCTATCATAGATATCTACCCATTCCTCACAGGTCTTAATTACTATCTTCAAGTTTTCTACAGGAAAGAGCCTTTGCTCTGATACCATAGCTGTAACACCCCAACCCGGAAGGGCTGACGTGTCACAATAACGGTAGCATAACAAAAGTCATAATTCCATTTATTTATTTGATAAGGACACAACCATACGATTATTAAAATTTATACACAAGCGGAGATATTCATCTTAATTAACTTAATATCTTCAGATTTATTCCTATGCTTTATTCTTCTCTCTTTTCCCCTCCCAAAGTAACTTGTGGACTTGTATGTACAAAAAGTTTATGGAATGAGCCGAATGCTCAGTACGGAATTATAGGCTCAAATAACAAATAAATGCTTCATATGAAATCTTATCCGGATGGAACTTTAGGCGAAAATGATACAATGCAAGAAGCAAAATTTCATAATCATATCTTACGGATGTACCCATGAGCAAACTTAAAACGTGACAATACACAGGTAGCTACTCCTGTATATTTATCACATGAGATGGCGAATTGGCATACCCGTTATCCACCTCCTTATACTTATACTTAAACTCTAGGATCGATCCATACGCCTCCTAATAGCTTTATGTACCACACTTGTACTTAAGAGACGCCGTGAACTAATCTCTCCGTCACGGATGGAGCACATGATGTTGATGCCACAACAACATGCTCGTGGGACACTCCACGAGAAGCGATACTCAGGGTATCAGAGTACAAATGGTCTTATTCATATAACTTATAAAACTTATTTTCATAACAAAACGGAACATATATCGGAACATGCGATAATGAGTGTAACAACATAATACTATCGCATGACATGAAAACTAAATCAATTGATAGGAATCGAACGGACTGTCAAATGAATCGATAATCAAAGACGTGAGGAGTTTTTTAACAGATATAGTAATTCAGTGGTTTTATAACAATTTGAATATGAAGCAATAAAGAGTGGGGTAAGGATCCGTACCTTAATAACTCCAAAGTGAAGCTATCTTATGCTAATATTTTAGATTTATATGGGCAGAGTTTAGACTACTGATTAATCTTTTAACCTAATTTCACAATAATGCACACAAAACAGAGTTAGTGATCAATACAACGATTACGATAATTCCCCGAGATCAATTTGGACAATGAATGTCCAAGTGCAATACTTCGGCTCATTTATCAAAATGACAAACGATAAAGTACAGTACTTCGGCTCGTATATCGAATCATCGACAACGATAAAGTACATTGCTTCGGCTCAGTCATCGGATTACCGATGATAGATGAAGCATAACCCAAATATGGGCAGCACTTAGATACTCTTTGGGATATATTGATTCCGGACAATGAATCGTAATAGTGATCGAGTAATTACCCTGATTGCGGCAGCACCTCGATAATAGTGTGTGTGTTAATTGAAGTAAAACGACGATAACTCTGTGTATATTGTGAGTTTTTCCGTCGATTTTGTGCCAGAAATCAAGTCCCAGACTCCTCTATTTATACCCGAATTTTGACACCGTCGCGTAGCGCGAGGGGTATCACTTGTAGGCGTCGCGCTACGCTATTGGTAATTTAGGTTAGGCGAAATTTGTCCCTGTCGCGTAGCGCGAGGGGTAACCCCTATACGTGTCGCGCTACGCGAGTGGTCACCTATTTTCTATAGGTAGCTTCGTGTCTAAGTAGCTTAGCTGAGTTGATAAAATTGTAAAATTCAAAACGGCCAGCAAGTTATTTAGATAATCGTAACTAGGGTTTTGCCCCCCCTGAGTTTTAGGGGCCCTGATCCTGATTCCTATTGTTCTAAAAAATTTTTAGGGTTCATGCCAATTTACTTGGGTGTCTCATTTAGGGTTTCCTTAATAAATAATTACTATTATTCTTTTTATTTCTATAATAATGATTTTAAATTTATGGGCATTACAACTATTACCCCCTTAAAAGAAATTTCGTCCTCGAAATTTTTCAAATAAGAATATAACCTATCGTATAAGTAACAGAAACGAAAGGTCTATAGCGGAGTTACTAACTTATATAACCAGAATTGCCTAACCACACATGTGTATTTGGAATTCATAACTAAGGTCATGACTGTAGTTGTCAATTATCTTACATATGTGTCCTACTGTATCCTAATAAAATATCTTATCGTATAAAAAGTCAATAGGGACTTACAGATATTTAGAGTGATTATTAGTACTGATATTTCCTACATAGATATACTTAGTTATAGCTAAAATATCTTCTCATAAGGTAAAGCATATCCTTACTCGACCTAGTTGCAAGAACCGGTCGGTTTGCATAACTTAGCATAATTCTTCTTTAGCATAAACGAATCCGCAAGGGATTTACCATTCATTTATTAACACCGCAATAACTAAAACATAGGATAATTCTTATAACAAGGGTTGTTCAATATAATTACTAACGAATAAAAAAATAAACTTTCGTATGAAACGGATCATACCTCGGTCTTGTGATCCTTCCGGCTTCTTAGAATTCGAACCTTCTTCCTTCACACCTAAATCAACATGATCATTCATTCGTTTAGTACCCAAACTTTCATTCCATCATTTTCCAATTTACACATAACTACTCATTCAAGCATTTCATCGAGCACCTAGTAGGCGTTACCTTAATAAAGCATAGTGTACAACATTTAAAGCATAACTTGCTATTCCATCCTATACATCATCATTACTCAATCTATTTCTTACAATTCCTTTATTCTACATCAACTTAACTAGCATTTGGGTACTACAAGCTGATTTACATGTAAAATTACATCTGTTCATCATTCCTATAATCCTCATATTCATAATCACAATTTCACAAAGTGGGTTTATAGAGGCTTTCTTTCAATTAACTAAAATCAAGCATGATTTCTACTCTAGGGAGTATCCTTATCATCTAAACAACACAAATCATATCACGAATCATGTTCGGGTTGAAACCCCTTTCTCTAAAATTCACCAAATTCAGAAATTCGACTTACCATTCCACTAGATATGCTTAGATGGCTGAAATTTTAGAACATGCAGTAAATAAATCTTGATTTCTCCTTGTCAATTGGTGAGTTTTTGCAAGAACAAGGAAAACCCTTGTTTTCTCCTGCCCTAGGTCGATCCCAACATACGTACAGGGGATTGTTTTTGGTTTAACCTTAATTAATCCTTACTAATTTAAAATATTTCACATTACCCCCTTGAAACTTGTAAAATGTTTAATTTTTGAACTTCCATGACTTAGCTTATTTAGTGTTAAACCACATTTGGGATGTTACACTAGCTTTTGGCGTTAACGACTTTGGCCCCCTTGATTTTATTTACTTCTTAATTTTAAACACTATCCCATTTACTTTTGACCATTTATCCTAAGTGAACTAAATATTTTTGGGGTGTTACAATAGCCCGAACTGGGAAAACGTGTATGGTGGCTTTGGTGGTGGAGGTTATGAGCAGGGTGGTTATGGCACTTACGGTCCTTCCGAGCCGTCATCGATAGACCTCTGGAGGCGCATGGACGGGCTGGCATTGGACCAAGAAGAAGTGAGGCGAGATGTGGGTCTCATACGGGCGGAGCAACACCGGCAGGGCATTTATTTGGAGGAATTGCACGAGCAGACCAGACGAAGCATGGATTGGTTGTTCGGTTCGCAGCAGCATATCGCGAACTCAATCAACCATCCATACACACAGCCGCCGCCGTATTTTGCGCGTAGATCCAGGTTTGATCGCAGGGACGACGCCGGTCCTTCGGGATCCGGTGGGAGGTTTTAGTCCCGCCCTCATCTCGTATTTGTATTACTATTTCGTGTTTGAGGGATGTGCCATTTTCCATCGTACGTACATCCCTCCGTTTTAGGTGTTAGTTTTTATCGCTTTATTAGTGGGTTAAATTAATAAACAAAGGAAAGGGAAGAAATGGGTTGGGTAAACTTCCTATGTGTTTGATCTTGTTTGCTACATGTGCAGTGTTATGTTAAACGAGGTGTTGGCTTGGTGGAAGGGTTGGTAGTTCGTTGTGGATGCTCCTAGTTGCTTCATCTTGTTCCGCTTCTAGCTTCAAGTTTCAGGGGAGTTTTCGTGTTCCCGCCTTCCTTTATTTGTATTGAATTCGCAATTCTTTTGCTTATTCAATTTTTTGTTGTACATCGAGGGCGATGTACAATTCAAGTCTGAGGATCGCCCTAAAGACCCCTATATATAGTGGTTTGGGTCCGCTCATATGTCACATGTTCATATGAGCGGTCCAGACACGTCCACATAAGCGACCCAACATCCCTATGTCCCTATGAGCGGTCCTAGCAAATAACACCTATACAGACTCCTGTTTTCTCGTATTTCATGCCCTATGCTATACAATACGATATAAGACCTGATCCTAGACACCTAGACGTAATCAACAGATGTAGTGCACCAACAGACTCCCCCTCAGATGTTGATGGAGTCGCCAACACACCTTGACTGCAAAACTGAGTCTCCACATCTTCAGACTAGATCAGTCTCTAGGCTTTCTCTTCTATCAATCTTCAGACTCCCCTTCTCGATTTACTGGCATTCTTTTGTTCTTCAGTAACATCTTCAGGATCGTTGTCTGATCTACACAGGCTTTCAGAATCGATCAACCTGGCTCTAACAGAAGTTTACAGAATTGATTTCCAGGATCGAAACTTGGCTCTCCTCCAACAGAGATCTTCAGAATATCAAAACCTGGTTACCTACACAATCTCAACCCTGAAATAAATTTCTTTCACAAACATTTCAAACCATTATGCACTAACACATGACTCCCTCTCATAATCACCAACTAACATATAACTGTGTACCAATAATTTTCTCAATTATCTATGATGAACCACTTGAAGAAGGTTAGAATTAACGAAAACAGTTAGATTTACACAAACACTCCCCCTCAAATGCTTTTCATCATGTTTAGCACTCGGAATTTTGAAAATCAGTTTTTCAACATCAATTGTCGAAAATCTTTTTGACTTTTTCAAAACTTTATGCTAAAACATACTGAAAATCTTTTTGGATTTTATAAGAGATATAACTTGACACAACTAGTAAACACAAACATATAGAAATGAAATATTTACAAACAATATTTTTGTGAGTTCATGCACGAGGATCATATCAGTTTTTGAGACCAAACACAAACACCGTTAAGCTTGATTTCATTTTAAGTTTTAAACAATTTACCTAGATTGTCAGTATGTTTGTCCTCTTAAATTCTCAACACAAAGTTCAACTGATTCGAGATACGATATTAATGTTTTAGAGACTTAAACTTAATTGTGTATCATTCCACTTGAATATACTCCCGTATCCAGATCCCAAATATTCAGTCTTACAGGTGAGTATACCACAGCTGATATCTGTAAAGGGGTTAGGTCGAAACCGTGAGAGCTCAGGTCAGAACTTCCGTTCAGCAGAGAGATGACGGCTCAACTTTTGGTTGGTCCCCTTTAGAAGATCTTTTGCATTTCAACAGCAGAGACTATCAATTTTATTGTTTCATCAGCATGCTGAGGGCGAAGCTTATGTTTCAAAGCTTTAGCAAAAAGTATTATCCGGGGACTAGGTCAGAACTTCCATTCAGCAGAAGTCCCGGGATAATACCCCAGATATCACTGAGTATAAAGACCTAGTATCTCAGAATATGGGACCTTTCAAACAAGATTTCGGGGGTTACCCATATATTCAAGAATAGTTACCCACAAATTAAGCAAGTTTGAATTTAAGTTTATATCTCGTTTCAACTTACTAAATGTGCGAAAATCTACTGACACATCCACAGTAAGATTGTTTATCACTTTTTTAAATTTACATTTCTTTAGCGTGCTGTGATAGTCCACTGATGTACTATCATTTCCTCTGTTTCACAACGAAAACTCATTTTTGGATTTTATCATGTTTTTGGCTTTTTCAAATTTTCAAATGTTTTTGGATTTTCTAAAAATTTCTTACTCCCCCTAAAATGCAAACACATTTCAAAGGAAATTTGAAAATAAAAGACTTTTGACCCACTTGAAAAACATAGAAAACAATACAAACTGTACAGAAACTTGACAACTGATATCGAATCACCTCAAATCGCCATTCACTTAGCATAAACAATCTGAACTCCCCCTATCACAAATCATTTTCTCATTTAGATTTCAAAACACTTAAGTTTGTTTTAATCAAAATGATTTTTCCGGAAAATGAATTTGTGTTGATAAAACCATTTGTAGGTCTATCTTTTAAAAATGGGGACGTGGTTCATCATCTTGTCTATCTTTTGCCATGAATAGTAAATCAAGTACACTTTAATGTCCCTGATTTACCATTTGCACTTAAAAACCTTCTGTACCACTTTGTAAAAATACAAACATCTCCAAATATAACCACAAATACCACCTGTAAGATCAAAAATACCACTTGTAGATACCCAAAAACTACCATTTGTAGGAATGTTACATCTACATCACCATTTTACCAATCAGGATGCCAATTCCTGCTTCGCACTTACCAACCTGGAAGCTCCGGCGTAGTCCTTCATCCTGCAAACATTAAACACATTCAAAATCTTTGAAACAAACTATTCAAATACTAGAAAGATGCCGATTCCTGATCCACGATGTAAACTTGGGATCTCCGGCATAGTCCTGAGACTATCATGGAAAACAAACTTCCATCCAAGTCTTTTCAGACTTGATGGCCTTCAGCTCCTGAGCAGTAGGGTTGTATGTTGCCTTTTTAGTTGCGTAAAAGTCTTTTACCCCTTTAGCCCTCCCACTCAACATTTTCCCAAATATCTTCTTAACATTCCCGTTGAATGTTTTCTCGACATCAAATTCATCATTTTCTTTGTAAAACTGATTTGAAATCTCAGTTTTCCCACTTTCTTCTTCACTTCCTCAAACTTCAATGATGGAAACTCCTCATCATTCACTGAGATCTTCTTCTCAACCTGTGGCTCTTCTGGCTTTGTGGAACCAGAATCATCACCAACATTTACTTCATTTTTCTTTGCAACCCACACTTGGTTGTCTTTTCCTTTCTTCTCATACATATTCTTTGAACACTCACCAACCTCGAATTTTGAATTCTCAAAAATTTTAGGTCTATTGGTTGGTGTGTCAATATCAACAACTTTCTCTTTCAACTTCTGAGAAACTCCCTGTTTTGATTGGACACCCTTTGAGCAATTCCATGCAATGTGACCAGCTTCATTGCATCTATAACAGGTTCTAGTCTCTCTTTGATAACATATATCAACTCCATTCTTCTTTTTCTCAGCAAGAAACTCTTTGTTCGACTGTCTCCAGAATGGTTTCTGCTGTTCCTCCTCAGCACTTCCACCTGACACAAATTCAGATTTTATTTTAGAATTTTTCATATTATTATCATTTTCTGGTGGAATAAAACCAAGACCTTTCTTTTTGTAGCTACGATTCTGGTTAGGTTTCTTTTGAAAACCAGGACTAGAATTGTTGTTCTTTTTCTTATTTAAACGTTGCTGAACTCTAGAAGTATATTTTTTAGGTTTTTCAAAACTTTTAATTCTGGAATATTAATCTCTATTAGTTTGAAAGTTTTGTTTATTAGTTCCGTTTTAATACTCATTATTGGGAACTCTTTATTGTAATATAATTTGTCTGAACCATTCAAAGTATACACAACTTCGAATGTTTCATCATTCAAATTTTCTTTTGATAACAAAAATTCTAAACTATAAGACCGTTTTAACCGACGAATTTTGACTGTTGACTGACGAATTTGACCCTCCAGACTCAGATTTCGACTCGGACTCCTCATCAGTATCCAACACTTGATCGACCACCTTTTTAATTAACTCCGACTCATGATCGGTATCGGACGAGGTAAACGTGACATCGATGTTGTCTGGTAAAACGTCAGTTGTGTCAGTTTTTAACTTTATATTGACTGCTTTCTCAAGTTGCTCCTCATTTGGTTTCCTAGGAGAATACCCATCCCAAATTGGAGGTGGACACTTGTTATAGCTAACAGTCGGTTTCTTACCACAGTCTTTCTTCTTCCTTGGCTTCTCGTCTTGAAAAGCTTCCAAACCTGCAACAGTTGGATAAACACGATCAATGAGATAATCAGAAGTAGTATAGCTTAACAATAACCACCTAATTCTCTCATTTTCAATCTTTTCAGTTTCCAACTCTTGCTTCCATTTGGCACTCTCTTCAATGTAGAAATTTATAGCTTTTTGCTTTGACATTAAAGTTGCATTCATCATTGTCAGCGCCTGTTCTCTTTCTGAGTTTGTTGTTTGGAGACCAGTTACTGTTTTGTTCAACACGTCGTACGATTCCTTCACATAATTGAGGTTGAACAATAATTGCTCCTTCTTCTTTTCATACTCAGCTATGATGTCGTCTTTAGATGCACAATCCTTGCAAACCTCCATGCACTTCTCACACGGCTTGACGACTTCAACAATCTTCTCAACTTCGATTGTTTTAACAACTTCTACCACTTTTTCTACTTCAGTCACCTTTTCTTCTTCATTCACAACATCAGTAATCTTCTCAGCAACATTCTCAGCATTTTGACTATCACCTTCAGATTCGGATTGTTGTTCTTTAACAGCTCGTTTCTCCTTCAGTTTCTCCATTCTTTCTGCAAAATAGAAATGAAAACTTTCAGGTGAAAGATGAGTTTTTGCAATATTTATATGTTTTTCTTCCTCATCATCACTGCAACTGTGATCTGGTGATTGATCAAACTGTACAAACTTATCAGAATCACCATCTGATACATCAGAATCAGATGGTGTTTTATCAAAGACAACTTCCTTTTCTTGAACATTTTCATTTTGTACACTTTCATCAGAACTATGTAAATCTTCATCTGATCCCTGTAAACCTTCATCTGAACTTTCTGACACTTCTCCAGAATGCTCTGAAAGTTTATCAGTACTATCTGAACTTTCAGATGACACAGATTTTTCATCTTCAATTTTCACAGTCTCTCCAATAGATTTCATCCAAGTAGCAAACAATTCTGGCTCTTGGACAATTTTAGCAATGAAAGCTTTAAATTCTCCCTTTTCATCCACAAACATATCCCAACTGAAACCTTCTGGTAGTTTCTCATCATCTTGATCAATAATGCGTGCTGCTGTGGCTTCAGATGATATGTAGTTACTCCAGCTGAAATCTACCAAACAAGCTCTTTTCGGATCTTCAATCTTTCTTCCGTGAGCTGTCTGCGGTTCTTGAGATTGACCAACTTGTTGATAGATAGCTTTGCGGTGGTAATCATCTTTCCCGAATGGATTCTGTGCTCCGCTAGCTTCTCTTCCTTTGCACTCCCGCTTGAAATGGCCTTTCTCCCTGCATCGAAAACAAGTAACTTTAGATTTATCAAAACCTAAAGAAGATACATGAGCATCTTGAAAGTCATTTCTCCAGGTAATGGTTTTGAATTTCTCAGCTCGACGAAGAACACTCACAAGACACCATTTGATATCCATAAGTTCCATTTCCTCGGCGTCTCTTTGATCGTAATCCTCTTTGGTGAGCATAGGATTTCCGATCCGACCAGCAACAAGACCTTCATAGGATAACAAAACTGAACCCAGAAGTGCCATGTGATCTTTAGCAGTGTCTTCAGAGAAGCTTTGACCTTCTGGAAGGTTGAGAGCTATGTTGCATTGAATCACATATCCGTTTCCGGTTTTTGTACTCTGAGACTGAAAACTCGTGTTAGTCTCTTTTGGATTCACACTTGGAAACGATGAAAACCCGCTGCTACTCTTGTTCGAACTCTGATCTGCCTTTTCTGATGAATCTCCAGCACTGAAAGCGGTTTGAATCTTTGGACTTCTTTCAGCTTCAGAAACTGGAATGCTACCTTTATAGTACATCTTTACATCCTGTTGACCACTAGGATTATTCATCCTGGCTATCTTCTGTTGTTCCAGATCCTGTCCCTCTAACTTCTCGATAAACTGACCTATGGTTAGTTTGTCATAAACACCCGTGTTTTTTAGTATCATCAAATACATTCCCCACTCTTTCTGAGGTAAAGCATCCGCCAATTTATCCACCCATTCCTCACGACCTTTTTCAACTCCCAACATCGATAAATATCGCACCAAGTGACAGTATCTTTCAATCAACTTCTTAGTATCTTCTCCTGGCAAACTGCTAAACAGATCGAACTCTTTCTTTAACAATGCCTTCTTGCTTTTGATCATACTTTCACTACCCTCGAATTTGACTTTAAGAGCATCCCAAATTGATTTAGCAGTTTTGTCGTGCTGTAGCAAAATGAATATGTCTTCTTTAATCGCCTGCTGTAACAGACTGATCATCATTTTCTCTGCTCTGTACATTGCACGTTCTTGTTCTAAGAATTCGGATATTTGTTTAACAACTTGCAACTCTGTTCGAGGCAATGTGTACTTTTCCAATATGCATTCCCACGATCTCAGATGATTTGCCTGAACCCAGTTTTCAAACCGATCCTTCCACCCATAATACTCCTCAATGCTCATCAATTCGGGGGTTTCTGGGTGGTTCCCATCTCGTTTTCAATACTCATGGCTTGTGCAATTGCGGCTAGAGTAGTCGATGTAGCAAAAGCGTTGTAAAACTCGGAATCCATGTTGACTTAGCACGTTTTTCAAGGCAGATGACAAAAGAGCGATCCAACACTGAACAAATAGGCGAACCAGATGACTGACTAATGAGCGGACCAATCAATTTACCGAATGAGCGAACTCAACGCAATGTCCGTTCGAGCGAACCAGGATGCTGTGCATTCGAGCGGACCAGCAGATAACCAAAAGAGCGAACTAAACTGACTCAAAAGAGCGATCCAGAAATTATCTTTGCAGCGGTCCAGAAATGTACACTCGAGCGGTCCAGAAGCTGTCTTACGAGCGGTCCAGAAACAAATTTTGAGCGATCCAACTGAAAATTTGTATGAAAGAGCGATCCAAAACGTGACCTAAGGGCGGTTCACGATGACGTCAGTACGAGCGATCCACATTACGAACATGTTTTGACCTGCTAAAACTTTGAATTTTGACACGAAACTTTCCAGGGTTTGTCTAAGTACTATTGCGCACAATCTGTGAAAATTTGAACGAATTCCGACCGTGAAATCTTCCCGAATCAGTAAAAGAAGGTGTAGAAGTGAGAAAAAATGATGAAAAACAGCTACAATCTACAGAAAACCTCCTCCTAGGCTCTGATACCACTTGTAGGATCGTTTGTAGACCCAAACGAGTCGTTCAGAGGTTGTCTCTTGCGTTTCAGATGCGGAATAATAAGAAATGCAAGTAGATATAGCTTGTTCTTCCTCCTACCTGCTTGTTTTATTGATTTGAAATGTTTTACAGCACAATCGTCACACCGGCAGAGCTTCGGCGTGGAATCCAACAATGACTACTGAGGATCGCCCTAAAGACCCCTATATATAGTGGTTTGGGTCCGCTCATATGTCACATGTTCATATGAGCGGTCCAGACACGTCCACATAAGCGACCCAACATCCCTATGTCCCTATGAGCGGTCCTAGCAAATAACACCTATACAGACTCCTGTTTTCTCGTATTTCATGCCCTATGCTATACAATACGATATAAGACCTGATCCTAGACACCTAGACGTAATCAACAGATGTAGTGCACCAACATAAATTGAGCATGAGAAATCAAGCGATTGACCTACTTGTTTGCCTTGCATATTTACCCAATACGCCCGTTTCCGTGAGTTATTTTTGAGCCTTATAGCTTTAGATTATTTTTGCTCATGTTTTTGCGGGCAAAGATTGAGTGAGCCGGATAACTTCTGCGATTTAGAACTTGTGTTAGGTATGCATTTCGAGGCCATAAAGCGAGAATACAAGCATAGAAGTGATTGAGGCATTAGGAAACCTTTTCATTTTAGCCATTTTCATTCACCTCCCTACCCGAATTATTCCCCTAGTTAAACCAATTTGAGCCTTTCCCGTTCGTTTCTTGAAAACCCCAAAACATTAGCCACTTAGCCAAATTAGCCTTTTATATTTTTAGCCCATTTTTGGTTGGAAGCCCGGTTTGGTTATGATTAACTTATAGCTTTTGTATAGTTCTTCTTAGTTGTTATATCCCTCATGTTCAAGAGTTTTTAGCTAGGTAGACGTACTTAGTTCTCTCCAAAGCATGGGTTAGTTCTTGTAAAAAAAAAACGAAAGAAATATAGTTGAAAAAGCCTTATCAAATGTCTTTGTTAGAGCGATTTTGGGA
This sequence comes from Helianthus annuus, assembly GCF_002127325.2. Taxonomy (NCBI): domain Eukaryota; kingdom Viridiplantae; phylum Streptophyta; class Magnoliopsida; order Asterales; family Asteraceae; genus Helianthus; species Helianthus annuus. The sequence continues at coordinate 120,698,197 of NC_035443.2, forward strand.
GCGAAAAGAAATACTTGTTGGTTAGCTCTCGGTTAGTTACTATTTAGTTGTATAGTTCTATTTTTCTTATGCTTTAAGTTAGTAAAACCATCAGGTTACAACCGTTTAGCCACTTTTCAAAATCCACTTCCACACCCTTAACCCAAGCCAAGTAACAACCCAACCAAGACCTCATGATTTATGCTATATTTTTGCCGAGTGATTAGATTTGATCCTTCCACAAGCTTATGATATCGCATAGTTATCGTCTTGGCATCGAGTGTTCTAAACATACTCCATGAATTGTATGTGCACCTATATTAAGCCGAGTGTGTGTGAACATTGTGAGGATGCTTGGTCAATTGGTAGGGATTTCTAAGATGGACCATTGCTCATAAACTTATGAGCATATCTCTTTTCGGTTGTTTCTTTATATTGAGCACTCCTTGATTGTTTTGACGCAAGTTATTTGTTTGTGCTTATGAAATGCTAGTTGAGATGATTGCCATTTAGAGAGTTTTGTTGATTTTAGTTTGCTTGAGGACAAGCAAAGTTCAAGTGTGGGGATGTTTGATGTATAAGAATTTATACATCTTTTAAACGTCAAATACGCCCCGTTTATGCGAAAACTCTTTGTATTTTCATTGATTTTGGTACTCATTTGAGTTGTTTGTGAAAATACAGGTCCGGGCTTCGGCCCGGTGATGAAACGGAAGCTTTTGGAGCAAAATGGAGCTAAAATGGTGCATTCCAGCAAACTGCCAGTTATGGCACTACCGTGCCAAATAGTGGCATGACCGTGCCAAGCCCTCCGACATCGGCACTCTCAGCCAGCACTAGCATCTATCAGCCAAATCGTCAAAATTCAGGGGAGCACTACCGTGCCAAACAGTGGCACGACCGTGCCAGGCCAAAATCAACTCCTGATCAGCTTGTTTCCGAGAACGATGTGACTGTTACCGAGCACTACCGGCTCGCACGACCAGAGCAACTCCGAGCACGGTCGTGCGACCTCGGGAACATTTGAGCGGGATTTTTCCAGAAATGGTAGCAAACAAGATTGACAGACGAAAAGTGACTCTGACACTTGCCAAGCACGACCGTGCCAAAAGGTGGCATGGTAGTGCCAAACGCCCTGTTAGTGCACTACATCTGTTGATTTCGTCTAGGTGTCTAGGATCAGGTCTTACATCGTATTGTATAGCATAGGGCACGAAATACGAGAAAACAGGAGTCTGTATGAGTGTTGTATGCTAAGTCCGCTCATAGGGACATTAGAATGATGGTTCGCTCATAGGTGCAACATGGTCCGCTTTTGTGGACTTGACTGGTCCGCTCTTATGGTCATATGACACATAAGCGGACCTAAATGTCTATATATAGGGGTTGTTCGAGCGGACCTCATAATATTATTGTCGAATTCCATGCCGAGGCTCTGCCGGTGTGAAGATTGAGCTGTAAAACGTTTCAAATCAATAAAACAAGCAGTTAGGGAGAAGACTAAGCTACTTCTACTTGTGTTTCTTATTATTCCACATCTGAAACGCAAGAGATAACCTCTGAACGACTCGTTCGGGTCAGCAAACGATCCTACAAGTGGTATCAGAGCTTGGGAGGAGGTTTTCTGCAGATTGTACCTGTTTTTTCATCGTTTCTTCTTATTTCTACACCTTCTTTTCTTATTTCAGAGAGATTTCACGGTCAAATTTCATTCAAAAGCTCACAGATTGTGCAAAATTGATCAAAGACAAACCCTTGAATGTTTCAGGTCAAAACACAGCCTAAAAATGGGTCAAATCATGTTCGTTATGTGGTTCGCTCGTACTTACGTCATCGAGATCCGCTCTTAGGTCACAGTCTGGTTCGCTTTTCTGGTCGTGGTTGGTTCGCCTATTGGTACAAGTTTGAGTCTGGTTCGCTCCATATTAGTAGTTTGGTTCGCTTGATTGTACAACTTTGCTTCTGGTCTGTTTCAAAGTACATTCCAGGTCCGCTTATCAGGTCACATTCAGGTTCGCTCCAGTGTATATTTCTGGTCCGCTCCAAAGACAATTATCCAAAGAGGTTCGCTCCAAAAATTCATTCTGGTTCACTCCAAAGAACATAGTGTGGTTCGCTTGTGTGGTCAATATTAGTTCGCTTATTTTAAACTTTCAGTTCGCTTTTCTGTCACTTGCTTTGAAAAACGTGCCAAGTCAATATGGATTCCGAGTTCTACAACGCGTTTGCATCATCGACTACTCCAGCCGCAATTGCTCAAGCAATGAACTTAGAAAATGAGACGGGAACGACTCAAAAGCCCCCTAGGTTGATGAGTATCGAGGAGTATTATGGATGGAAGGATCGGTTTGAAAACTGGGTTCAGGCAAACCATCTCAGATCGTGGGAGTGCATATTGAAGAAGTACACTTTGCCTCGAACAGATTTGCAAGTTATTAAAGAGATATCCGAATTCACTGATCAAGAACGAGCGATGTATAGAGCCGAGAAAATGATGATCAGTTTGTTGCAGCAGGCGATAAAAGAAGATATATTCATTTTGTTACAGCACGACAAAACTGCTAAGTCAATATGGGATGCTCTTAGGGTTAAATTCGAGGGAAGTGAGAACATGATCAAGAGCAAGAAAGCTTTATTAAAGAAAGAGTTTGATATGTTTAGCAGTTTGCCAGGAGAGGATACTAAAAAACTGATCGAGAGATACTGTCACTTGGTGCGATCACTGTCTATGTTGGGAGTGGAAAAAGGTCGTGAGGAGTGGGTGGATAAGTTGGCGGACGCATTACCTCAGAAAGAATGGGGAACATATTTGATGATCTTGAAGAATACTGGTGTGTATGATGGGTTGACAATCTCACAGTTTATTGAAAAAATTAAGAGTCAGGATCTTGAACAACAAAAGATCGCGAGGATGAATAGTCCGAGTGGTCAACAGGATGTGAAGATGTACTACAGGGGTAGTATTCCAGCCACCGAGTCTGAAAGAAGTCCGAAGATTCAAACTGCTTTCAGTGCTGGTGATTCATCTGAGAAAGCTGATCAGGGTTCGAATAAGAGTAGCAGCGGGTTTTCATCATTTCCAAGTGTGAATCCGAAAGAGACAAACACGAGTTTTCAGTCTCAAAGTACAAAAACCGGAAATGGATACGTGATTCAATGCAACATAGCTCTCAACCTTCCAGAAGGTCAAAGCTTCTCTGAAGACATTGCAAAAGACCACATGGCACTTCTGGGTTCTGTTCTGTTATCCTATGAAGGTCTTGTTGCTGGTCGGATCGGAAATCCTATGCTCACCAAAGAGGATTACGATCAAATAGACGCCGAGGAAATGGAACTCATGGATATTAAATGGTGTCTTGCAAGTGTTCTTCGACGGGCTGAGAAATTCAAAACCATCACCGGGAGAAATGACTTTCGAGATGCTCATGTATCTACTTTAGGTTTTGATAAATCTAAAGTTACTTGTCTTCGATGCAGGGAGAAAGACCATTTCAAGCGGGAGTGCAAGGGAAGAGAAGCTAGCGGTGCACAGAATCCATTCGGGAAAGATGACTACTACCGCAAAGTTATCTATCAACAAGTTGGTCAATCCCAAGAACCACAGACAGCTCACGGGAGAAAGATTGAAGATCCCAAGAGAGCATGTTTGGTAGATTTCAGCTGGAGTGATTACATATCATCTGAAGGCAAAGCAGCACGCATTATCGATCAAGATGATGAGAAACTACCAGAAGGTTTCAGTTGGGATATGTTTGTGGATGAGAAGGGAGAGTTCAAAGCGTTCATTGCCAAGATCGTCTGAGAGCCAGATTTGTTTGCTACTTGGATGAGATCTATCAGGGAGAATGTGAAAAGTGAAGATGAAAAGTCTGTGTCAACCGATGAAGGTTCAGATTGTACTGATAAATTTTCAGAGAGATCTGGAGAAATTTCAGAAAATTCAGATGAAAGTTTACAGAGTTCAGTTGAAGATGTACAGAATGAGATTGTTTCAGAAAAGGCAGTTGTTTTTGATAAAACACCGTCTGATTCTAGTGAATCAGATGATGATTCTGATAAATCTGTAAAATTTGATCAATCACCAGATCACAGCAGCAGTGATGATGAGGAAGAAAAACATATAAATATTGCAAAAACTCATCTGTCTCCTGAAAGTTTTCATTTCTATTTTGCAGATCGAATAGAGAAACTAAATGAGAGAAGAGCTGCTAAAGAGCAACAGAAGGAATCTGAAGGTGATGTTCAGAATGTTGAAGGTGTTGCTGAGAAGATTACCGAGGTTGAGAAAGAAGAAGAAAAAGTGATTGAGGTTGTTAAAACAATTGAAGTTGAGAAGATTGTTGAAGTCGTCAAGCCTTGCGATAAGTGTTTTGAAGCATGCAAAGAATGTGCTGCAAAAGACGACATTATTGCTGAGTATGAGAAGAAGAAGGAGCAGTTACTGTTCAATCTCAACTATGTGAAAGAATCATACGATGTCTTGAACAAAACCGTAACTGGTCTCCAAAAGACAAACTCAGAGAGAGAGCAAGCACTGACGATGATGAATGCTGTTATGATGACAAAGCAGAAAGCAATCAATTTCTACATCGAAGAGAGTGCTAAGTGGAAGCAAGAGTTGGAGACAGAAAAGATCGAGAATGAGAGAATTAGACGTTTACTGCAAAGTTATTCTAGTTCTGATTATCTCATTGACCGTATTTACCTAACTGTTGCAGGTATGGAAGCTTTTAAAGATGAGAAGCCGAAAGAAAAGAAAGACTGTGGTAAGAAATCGACTGTTAGTTATAACAAATGTCCGCCTCCGATTTGGGATGGTTATTCTCCTAGGAGACCAAATGAGGAGCAATTGGAAAAAGCAGTCAATATAAAGCTTAAAACCGACACAACTGACGTTTTACCAGATAACATTGATGTCACGTATACCTCGTCCGATACTGATCATGAGTCTGAATTAATCAAAAAGGTGGTCGATCAAGTGTTGGATACTGATGAGGAGTCTGAGTCGAAATCTAGGTCTGGAAAGTCAAAGTCAGTCAACAGGGAAAATTCGTCGGTCAAACGGTCTTATAGTAAAGAATTTTTATTATCAAAGGCAGATTTGAATGATGAAACATTTGAAGTTGTTTACACTTTGAATGGTTCTGACAAATTATATTACAATAAAGAGTTCCCAATAATGAGTATTAAAACGGAACTACTAAACAAAACTTTCAAACTTATAGAAGTTAATATTCCAGAATTAAAAGTTTTGAAAAGTTTTGAAAAACCTAAAAAATATACTTCTAGAGTTCAGCAACGTTTAAATAAGAAAAAGGGCAACAATTCTGGTCCTGGTTTTCAAAAGAAACCTAACCAGAATCGTAGCTACAAAAAGAATGGTCTTGGTTTTGTTCCACCAGAAAATGATAAAAATATGAAAAATTCTAAAACAAAAACTGAATTTGTGTCAGGTGGAAGTGCTGAGGAGGAACAGAAGAAACCGTTCTGGAGACAGTCAAATCAGGAGTTTCTTGCTGAGAGGAGGAGAAATGGAGCTGATGTGTGTTATCAAAGAGAGACTCGAACCTGTTACAAATGCAATGAAGTCGGTCACATTGCATGGAATTGTACAAAGAATGCCAAAACAAAACAGGGAGTTTCTCAGAAAATGAAAGAGAAAGTTGTTGATGTTGAACCACCGACTGAAAAACTTAGAGTTTTTGAGAATTCAAAATTCGAGGTTGGTGAGTGTTCAAAGAATAGGTATGAGAAGAAAGGAAAAGACAACCAGGTGTGGGTTGCGAAGAAAGGTGAAGTGAATGTTGGCGATGAATCTGGTTCCACAAAGCCAGATGAGCCACAGGTTGAGAAGAAGATTTCAGTGAATGATGAGGAGTTTCCATCATTGAAGTTTGAAGAAGTGAAGAACAAAGTGGGAAAAACTGAGATTTCGAATCAGTTTTATAAAGAAAAAGATGAATTTGATGTCGAGAAAACATTCAACGGGAATGTTAAAAAGATATTTGGGAAAATGTTGAGTGGGAGAGCAAAGGGAGTAAAAGACTTTTATGCAACTAAAAAGGCAACATACTCTCCTACTGCTCAAGAGCTGAAGGCCATCAAGTCTGAAAAGACTTGGATGGAAGTTTGTTTCCCATGATAGTTTCAAGACTATGCCGGAGATCCCAAGTTTATATCGTGGATCAGGAATCGGCATCTTTCTAATGTTTGAAGATTTTGGTTGAAAGATTTTGATAGTGTCTGTATGTTTTGCAGGTTGAAAGGACTACGCCGGAGCTTCCAGGTTGGTAAGTGCGAAGCAGGAATCGGCATCCTGATTGGTAAAATGGTGATGTAGACGTAACATTCCTACAAGTGGTATTGTGTGTTTTTACAAGTGGTTATTTTTACAATTGGTTTAGAGGTTGCTTGATTGCAAATGGTAAATCAGGGACATTAAGTTGTATTTGATTTACTACATATGGGTAAAAGATAGACAAGATGATGAACCACATCCCTGTACTTAAAAATGATAAACCTACAAGTGGTTTTTATCAACACAAACCCATTTTCCGGAAAAGTCATTTCGATTAAAACAAACTTAAGTGTTTTGAAATCTAAATGAGAAAATGGTTTGTGATAGGGGGGTTCTGATTGTTTATGCAAAGTGAATGGCGAATTGATGTGATTCGATGTCAGTTTTCAGTTTCTGTACAGTTTGTTTTGCATTTTATGTTTCAATTGGGTCAGAGTCTAGTTGTTTTCAAATTTTCCTTTGAAATGTGTTTGCATTTTAGGGGGAGTAGGAAATTTCAGAAAATCCAAAAACATTAGAAAATTTGAAAAAGACAAAAACATGATAAAAATCAAAAATGAGTTTCGTTGTGAAAAGAGGAAATGATAGTACATCAGTGGACTATCACAGCACGCTAAAGAAATGTAAAGTTAAAATGTGATAAACAATCTTACTGTGGATGTGTCAGTAGATTTTCACACATTTAGTAAATTGAAACGAGATATAAACCTAAATTCAAACTTGCTTGATTCGTGGGTAACTATTCTTGAATATATGGGTAACCCCCGAAATCTTGTTTGAAAGGTCCCGTATTCTGAGATACTAGGTCTTTATGCTCAGTGATATCTGGGGTATTATCCCGGGACTTCTGCTGAATGGAAGTTCTGACCTAGTCCCCGGATAATACTTTCTGCTAAAGCTTTGAAACATAAGCTTCGCCCTCAGCATGCTGATGAAACAATAAAATTGATAGTCGCTGCTGTTGTAATCAAAAGATCCTCTAAAGGGGACCCACCAAAAGTCGAGCCGTCATCTCTCTGCTGAACGGAAGTCCTGACCTGAGCTCTCACGGTTTCGCATCTAACCCCTTACAGATATCAGCTGTGGTATACTCACCTGTAAGACTGAAAATTTGGGATCTGGATACGGGAGTATATTCAAGTGGAGTGATACACAATTAAGTTTAAGTCTCTAAAACATTAATATCGTATCTCGAATCGATTGAAATTTGTGTTGAGAATTTAAGAGGACAAACATACTGACAATCTAGGTAAATTGTTTAAAACTTAAAATGAAATCAAGCTTAACGGTGTTGGTGATAGGTCTCAAAAACTGATATGATCCTCTTACACAAACTCACAAAGATTTGTTTGTAAATATTTCATTGTTTGCATGTCATTTCTTTTCATTAAAAAATTCAAAAAGATTTTGTGTGTGTTTTAGCATAAATTTTGAAAAATTCAAAAAGATTTTCGACAACTGATGTTGGAAAGCTGATTTTCAAAATTCCGAGTGCTAAATATGATGAGCAGAATTTGAGGGGGAGTGTTTGTGTAAATCTAACTATGTTTGTTAATCTAACCTTCTTCAAGTGGTTCATCATAGATAGTTGAGAGAAAGATTGTGTTGGTGCACAGTTATATGTTAGTTGGTGCTTATGAGGGGAGTCATGTGTTGGTACACAGGTATTTGATATGTGATAAAATTAGAAAATTTATTTCTGGGTTAAGATTGTGCAGGTAGCAAGGTTTCGATTCCTGAAGATCTCTGTTGGAGCCAGGTTGATCGATCCTGAAAGCATGAGTAGAGCCAGTTTCTGATCCTGAAGATTACTTCAACTGCTGATGCTGATGAACTTAAGGAATCAAGAGATCTGATCAAGTGAATTAGAGTGTTTTAAAGCCAGGCAACGATCCTGAAGATATTACTGAAGAACAAATGAATGCCAGTAAATCGAGAGGGGGAGTCTGAAGATTGAGAGAAGAAAAGGCCCAGAGACTGATCTAGACTGAAGATGTGAAAACACAGTTTTGCAGTCAGGGTGTGTTGACGACCCCATCAACATCTGAGGGGGAGTCTGTTAGTGCACTACATCTGTTGATTTCGTCTAGGTGTCTAGGATCAGGTCTTACATCGTATTGTATAGCATAGGGCACGAAATACGAGAAAACAGGAGTCTATATGAGTGTTGTATGCTAGGTCCGCTCATAGGGACATTAGAATGATGGTTCGCTCATAGGTGCAACATGGTCCGCTTATGTGGACTTGACTGGTCCGCTCTTATGGTCATATGACACATAAGCGGACCCAAATGTCTATATATAGGGGTTGTTCGAGCGGACCTCATAATATTATTGTCGAATTCCATGCCGAGGCTCTGTCGGTGTGAAGATTGAGTTGTAAAACGTTTCAAATCAACAAAACAAGCAGTTAGGGAGAAGACTAAGCTACTTCTACTTGTGTTTCTTATTATTCCGCATCTGAAACGCAAGAGATGACCTCTGAACGACTCGTTCGGGTCGGCAAACGATCTTACACGCCCAGCAGTTTAAATACGAGTTTCTAGCTCATTTGCAAGAGAGTTGGAGCATTTTGGTGACTTTTTCTCTCAAGAATCTGGTCTTGGAAGCTTGTTGGAGCCAAGAGGGAGCCTTGAAGAGGATTAAATCACTTGAAGATCTACTCAAACACCATTTAATTCTTGTCTTTAACTTGGTTAGCTTACTACATTATGAACAATTTATGTTTATTTGTGCTTGATTTGGTAGTCATGAGCCTTATGGGCTAAACACTTGTGTTGTCTAAACTATGTTGAAGCTTATGAACATATGATAATATGGAAGTAGATGTGATGATTGTTCTTGTTAATCTTCATGTTGTCACTTAGTCTTGTTCTTGGAATTCATATGCATGCTTAAAGTTTTTGTTCTTGAATGTTTGCTCATAAGTATTTACATGTTGTGTTGGAAAGCCCATGTAGAGATTATGATTATTGAATCTTGTTAACTTGTTAGTATGATTCATAGCATGAAACTAGGAATGGTGAGTGCTAATGTGATATGAACAATGATTTGAGCTTGTGTGTGAATTCTTGTATCTAGATTTGGAAAGATCAAAAGTATGTTTATATGAATTCTATAGTTTGTGTTCATGTTTTGTTGATGATTTAGGCCAAAGTTGTTAGCTAGCATGACCATGCTTGTGGTTCATATCAAGAACATGATGATAGTGCCAACTACTTGAAACCAAGTTAGGGTGATTAGTGTGTTTCTCATATTAGTTTTCCCTAATTTGTAGAGTTAGGAGTTTTGGCAAACAAATAACTCATGATTAAAGATTAACATCAACTTAGCAAGTGAGCTTAAAAGAATAATTTTTAGGTGATTAGAATGTTAATTCATTTTTAGTTTTCCTAAGAATTATAGATTAGGAAGCCTTGATTGGGGACTTAGTTAAATCTAGAACTTGCATCATCACAAATCTTCCACCTTGTTGTCATATGTTTGTTAGTGGAAACTTAGTTTAGGCAACCTTCTCTTAGATATTGTTCTTGTTAGAATTTTTAGTAGTTTATTTATTTGCATGCTAAGTTAGAAAAAAAAATCAACCCAAACATTTGAAAAGGCTTTAAAGTAGCAAAAGTTTAGTATCGAGACACCGCTTCCACGGATTGATATCCGTTTCTTACCGATTAGCTATATTACCACCCGACGGGTACACTTGCCCTTTTGTGTGTGTAGTTAGTTTTTAGGTGAAAACCCATTTTTAAAACTAAATTTGTGTGAAGAAAAACTTAATTAAAAATATATATAATTCACGCACATCAGTGTGCTGCGCGACTTGGGTATCGACCCCGAAGAGAAGAAGAAGAAGCCAAAAAAGAAGAAGGTTATCACCATCGATGCTGATGTCACCATTAAGAAGGGTGGAAGTAGCCGTACGGCGCTTGCTGCTGCTGAAAAAGGTACTCTACGCTTTCGCCAAAGTAACTTGGAAGATTATGTGATTATCAGTGACTCACTTGAAGGTTTGTCACGCGTAGGCGAGAAGAAGATAGGAGCTGCTGGTTCAAAGAGCTCAGGAAGCGCGGGTTCTCGCAACCCAGATGCTGGAGCCACTCTGTCTTCTCTTGCGCATGATGAAGAAGAGGAGGAAGAAGAAACAGAGGAGCCTGATGTAAAGTTGATTAGAAAGAGGAGCAGGGAGACTACGGCTGGTGCTTCGGTAGTGCCAAAGCCTGGTGGAGTCCCCCTTATCGGAAAACAGAGCAATCTGCGCTCTCTTTATAGATTTTCTCCTAGTTAGTTTCTTGCTTTTACCTTGCGTTCTTTTGTTATCTCTTTTTAACATTCTGTTTCTACAGAGGCCAAAAAGAAGACCCCTGAAAAGAAGGGTGTCGTCATCACAGAACCCTCAGAGCTGGCGCAGAAAAGGCCCTGGGTTACCATCAAACCCCTCAAGGCTGATGGGGCAGAGGCCGATAAGGAGAAGAAAACTGCTGAGGAGAAGAAAAAAGCTGAAGAGAAAGAGAAGGAAAAAAAAGAAAAAAAAGGAAAGAACCGGTGAAAAGCCTGTTGGAGCTGATCCAAAGGATACCGAGACCGCTGCTGCAACTGTTAGTGATAAGGCGCAGGGTCCGGAGGTTGTTCATCCCACGGGGCTTGACCAACCCCACCATGAGAAGAAAAAAGAACCTGAGGTTGAAAAACCAACTGATCCTAAGCCAGCTGATGCCCCCGTTCATACTGCTCAAATAACTTCTACCACTGGGGGATCGGGCTCTGCTCCTCACAAGGAGAAAGCTGCTGCTGCTGGTGTCGCGAGTTATGGTGGTGCTGGAGGGTTTATACTGCGATCTCCCATCGGTCCCAAAGATACTGTAGGTGACCTTTATTACAAAACCTATACCGAGGAGTCGCGCGGCAACGCTCCACATCAAGCTCCCTGGAGTCTAAAGCAAAAGGACACGTTTAATGAGTTTGCATCGTGTCGCGATTGGTTCTTAAATTCCTTCCCTCCTGGTGAAGTGAACCGCCAAAGAGCGTGAACCCATGACGGGCTGTACCAGGCTTATGTTGTTGGGGAGGCCAACACCCGCGCCGCCAATCATCAGATCGTGCGGGAATGGCGCACGATGGTCAAGGAGCGAGCGGACTGGGAGAAGTATCGAGAGCGCCTTGTGAGGCAAGATAAGGAATTCGAGAAAGCTAATGCTGCCTTTACTGAGGAAAAGTCTAAGTTCGAGACTGATAAGAAATCAGAAGAGTGGGGTCGCGAGGTCCTTCGGAGCAAACTTCGCGCTGCTGAAGACCTTCTAGCGAAGGAACGTGCCGATTGGAAGAAGATTTGTGCGAAGGATAACGACCGCATGTATGCGGCTCGTGCCAAAATTACTGAGCTTGAGGGTAATGTTGCTGAGCTGACCGGGAAGGTCGAGGGTATGCAGGCTGTGAAGGAGCATGTTGAGGTTTGTTAAGTGTTGACCTCTTTCCTTGTATTTTTTGTTTGCAGATTGAGCTGGCTGAGGTGAAGGTGCAGGTAATTAGCAAGGATAAGGGCCTGACGGCCAAGGACGTTGAGATTGATGAGTTAACACGTCGCCTGCGAGAGCAGGTTGATAAATGTGAGTCCTTGGAAATCGACCTCGAGGCCGAGAAGGGAAAAGCTGCTTCTGCTGAGGAGGCCAGGCAAAAGGCCGAGGAAGCCCGCGCCATAAGTTCATATGCCCTTGATGTGGCGCAGAATAACTATGCTGAGGCCCAGGGCATTGTTGGCACGCTGGTCTCTGAAGCTGAATGGATGCGTGGCAGGGGATTAGTTCTGGTATTGTTCTCTTCTAACTTGGGTTTTATTTGTTAAACCAGATTTCTCATATGCCTCTTTTGGTGTAGATGGCCAATTCTTTCCTAGATGCTGGGGAGTTGGATGGAGCTGTTGCTGCTCTAATAGATGCCTCTCGCGCGGTTGGTCACCATGGAGGTTATCTGGAATGTGCGCAGCATGTTGAAGAGGTGTTTGAGCAAGAGTTTGACACTAGCCATTGCTCAGTGACCAGTGAAGCTGATGCCGAGTTGGCTCGCGCAGAAAATGCTTACGATCATCTGTCATTGCCTGTTATGGACTTAGTGGCAAAGGCTTTGGAGATGACGACTGGTGCCAGCGTCTAAAGGCCATTCTTGACCCACCGGAGACTGTTAAATTATCTGATGAATAGGAGGTGGCGGGCGATGATGGTGATGGTGATGGCCAACATGATGGTGAGGATGGTGAAGGCGATGGTGATGGTCATGAATAGATAGGGTTGGTAGGCTTTGTGCCTCGTAATTTTATTTTTGGATGTTACATGTAGCTGTGTGCGCGGTCGCGCTTGTTTTGCTTCGCACTGATGATGTTATGTTAATTTTTCCATGTAATTGTTGCGCGGTTGCGCTTGTTTAATATAAACTTTATGTTTGCTTTTCCTTTGTCCAGTTACAATTATTGTACTGTTGTTAGAAACTTTGGTTAAGTTAGCGCGAATAAATGTAAGTGTGGCTCTTGTGCGAGTGTAACTGCCCGGTCTCGCGTTGTGTTCACGGAGGACCTTGGAGGCGTAACTCAAGAGCTCATAATTTACTGAAGTGTTTTCGTGCTAATCAAAAGTTTAACATGCATTTGTAACGTAGAATTCATCATGATAAAAGAAAACATAAGGCATATGCTTTTATTCAATAAGAAACAGGCACTTAGGCCGACATACATCGCAAACAAGTGGGGCGTTTAGCCAACATAGGAAATTACAAAGGCGTGTGGCCAACATGAGAGAGTTAGGGCGCAAGGCCAAGAGAAGTTAAATATAACACTTGCGCAGTTGTTGCGCATTCCACGTGCACGGGATGATGTATCCACCCAGAGTGCGTAACTTGTAAGCCCCTTTCCCTAGCACTTCGTGTATTAAGTATGGGCCCTCCCATTTGGGTGCTAGCTTTCCTGGGCGTTCAGCGTTTGAAGCTTCATTGTCTCTGAAGACATATTCTCCTGGAGTGAAGGTACAAATGTGCACTCTCGCATTGTAGTACCTTTCCAGTTGTGTCTTGTACTTGGCTTCTATAATCGCGCATTCTTGCGCCTTTCTTCCAGCAAATCCAAGTCAAGACGACACTCTGTCTCATTATCAATAGTGTTGACTGCTGTCAAGCGCGGCAAGGGCAGGCCGGTTTCAACTGGGATAACTGCCTCCGAGCCATAGACTAGGCTGTAGGGGGTTTCGCCAGTGCTTGTTTTCGGCATGGTTCGATGAGCCCACAGAATGCTTGGGAGCTCATCTACCCAGCCTCTTCTCTTAGTGCCCAGGCGGGCTTTTATCCCTTCAACGATGCTCTTGTTTACACTTTCTACTTGTCTGTCGCCCTGGGGATGCGTAATGGATGAGAAAGTGTGTTCGATGTTCATTTCTTTCATCCACTCTTGGAGGTCTTCAGAAGCAAAGTTAGTGCCGTTGTCGGTTACAATCTTGAGCGGGAGGCCAAACCTGCAAATGATGTGTTCCCAGATGAACTTGCGTACCATCATTGCAGTTGTTGATGCAAGTGCTTTGACCTCCACCCACTTGGTGAAATAATCTACGGCAACGATTATGAATTTCACAGCTCCCAGAGCATCAGGGAAAGGTCCCACCATATCAATTCCCACTGTTGGAAAGGCCAACCAGTGGACACAGGGATGAGATCATTCTTCAGGCGCAGGGTTTTTGGGGAGTGTCTTTGATATGAGTCACACTTGCGCAACTCCTTTAGAGCGTCGACATGCATCCCTGGCCAGTAGTATCCAGCATTCATAATCTTCGCGACAACCATGCGTGGGCCTGCATGGATGCCGCAAATTCCTTCGTGAATCTCCCTGATCAAATAGTTCGCATCTTGAGGGTCCACGCAACGCAACAATGGCCCCAAGAAGGACTTTCGGTACAAGATACCACCATTCATTTCATAATGCAGGGCCTTGTTTTGGATCTTCCTTACCTCTGCTTTGCTTTCCGGGAGTATTCCTTCTTGCAGATATTGGATTATAGGGGTCATCCAAGATGGCTGCCCTACTTCGATCACATTAACCTGGCGTAGCAGCACTGATGGATTTTTGAGTACTTCAATCCTTACATCTTTGGCGAGATGTTGAAAAAAAGTTGAAGCGAGCTTGCTTAAGGTGTCTGCTGGTTTGTTTTCGGAGCGGTTGATGTGAACTACCTTGTACGACTTGAATTGTTGGAGTAACTCTTTTGCCTGGTCCAAATATAAGGCCATAACTTCGCCTTTTGCATCATAAATTCTGTTGATTTGGCTGGCGATCAAGAGTGAATCAACGTGCGCTTGCAGATTTTTAGCTCCCATTTTTATGGCGAGGCGCAAACCTGCCAAGAATGCGTCGTATTCTGCCTCATTGTTGGTGTTCTTGAAATCCAACTTGATGGCGTATGTAAATTCCTGCTTCTCGGGGCTCACAAGGTGCAACCCAGCTCCTGCGCCATCCTCATTTGAGGCCCCATCAGTGTACAGCAACCATAACTCATTAGACGTGTCCTTCATGGGAATCTCAACAATCTCGCAATCCTTGATTTTTTCCACTGGGACTTCTGTGATAAAGTCCGCAAGGACTTGACCCTTGATGGCTGGGCGCGGCCTGTACAAGATGTTGTGCCCCCCCAGCTCGATCGCCCACTTTGCTAACCGCCCTGATGTTTCTGACTTTTGTAAAATAGTGCCGATGTGAAAGTTGGTGAGTACTGTTATCACATGCCCTGTAAAGTATCTGCGCAGTCTTCTAGAGGCGTGTAGCAGCGCAAGTACCAATTTTTCCATTGTTCAATATCTCGTTTCTGGATCGGCAAGCACCCTACTGACATAATAAATTGGATTTTGTACTCCATTTCTCTCCACAAGTAATATCGACCCTACTGCCTTATCCGAAGAAGATAAGTACAGTATGAGTGGTTCTTTTTCGAACGGCGCAGTCAATGCTGGGAGCTTTATCAAGCACTCTTTCATTTGTTGGAACGCGACTTCTGCTTCCTACGTCCACTTAAACTCTTGCTTCTTTACGCAGTTGCGCAAGGTGCTGATAAAAGGATATGATTTTGCGGCGTGGTTTGACAGAAAACGGTTGAGCGCGGCTAAACGGCCGGCCAATCGTTGCATTTCTTTGATTATTCGAGGCAACGGCATCCGCTCTATGGCTTGAACTTTTTCTGGATTAACCTTAAAGCCGCCATTCGTGACTATGAAGCCCAAGAATTTCCCTTCTTCCATACCAAAAGAACATTTGGCAGGATTCAACTTCATGTTCACACTTCTCAATGAGCTGAAGGTTTTCTCAATGTCTTTTAACATTTGGTCCTCTTCGGGACTCTTGATTACCAGATCATCGATGTAAACCTCGATGTGTTTTCCGATATCTTCAGCGAAGATTTTATCCATCAGGCGCTGATATGTTGCGCCAGCGTTCTTGAGGCCGAACGGCATCTTTGTGTAACAAAAGATGCCGAGGTGTGACACCATGTAAAAACGTGTCCAAATTATATATAGGCACGTGTCCTGAACTTTAAACATGTGGAAATTTCGTGAAGGACTTAAAATGTCAACATGCCAAACTTGAGTCTCTGATTAACACTACGTGGATAATATATTCTTAATCGAAAGATTAATTGAATATAAGAAGCCATCTGTGTGTATATATGAAAGATGATAAGGCTACGGGAATTAAACGTGTCAACATGTTAAGTTTACCTCTAAATGACCTTTTTAAACATTCCCCAAAAGCTTTATAAATTATATTATACACATTGATAAGTGGTTATTAGAAAAATTATAAACCTCGGCTATTAATGATAGTTCATACTTCAATTCTTCAAATTTGAAGTTCATGTGCAATACCGACAAATCTTCATATAAGGCCAACTCCTATAAACTCCAAGGAGACACATTGCATGGCATTGTTATTTGAGTATTCAGAACTGACCATTTGGACTGATACATGAAATTATTGTTCAAGATTCGGACATTGGAAATGCATGGAAAAGTGTATGAAAGTTTTAAAATTTTTGTCCTCTGGTCAACGGTTACGGACCGTATGGCCATAGGCTTACGGTTCGCAAGGAGGTAACTGGGCAATGCAAATCAGGTTCGGTTACGGACCGCATGCTTTGTGACTTACGGTCCGTAAGATCCGGATATGGTCCGCAAGACTTTTAGCTTACGGTCCGTAAGCTCGTCGCTGGGCAGAATTATGGACAAATGTATGTTTCAACTGTTTAACCGACTTTAACTGACTTGTTTCAAAACAAGGGACTATTGGACGGTAATATTAAACCACTAGGACACCTGGGGTGATCCTAGGGCCTCCCATAACAGCTGGAGATGATCCAAACACTTGGGAGTTACTATATAAGAGGCACTTGTCTTAAGTTCATATGCACTTCATTTGCAAACATCTTCAAACCAACTTCTGGAGCATTGCAAGGACTTGGAGAAGAATTAGAAGTCTAGAAAAGACAGCTTGGACCTGTAGTAAGCTCCTAATTACCTGTTTAGTCCTTATAATTAGCTTAATTACTCTATAGTCAAACATATCGTAAATTTAGTTTGACTTTCGTTTTAATTACATATGGTTTAACCACTGATCAAATTGAAAGTGGTTATAAGACCACATTAGTGTAGGTTATTAACCCTTAAAAGGGTATCCCCTAATATTCTCGTTTGAATGGTCAATTGTCGGGTCAAAGTAGTTTGACAAAAAGTCAAACTGGACAGAATGGTCAAAAATGATTAAAATCAATAAACCAAAGGTTCTAAATTATATTTTAACATTATAATGACTTGGTAATTGATATTAAAACATGTTTTATCTGTCCTAACCCGGCAATTAATAGTCTAAGGTCAGTTTATAACCGAAAATCGCAAATGCTTGACTTTTGCTTTGACTTTCAGTTCTAACCCGTTTAAGCTTAATTCTTCCATGTTTTAAGCTTCCATTAGAACCACATTATTCAGTAGTATAACCCTCTGAAGTTATATTACATGATGCCTAGTGGTTTGAATTATATGCACTTGATCGCAATTATGCTTAACAATGCCTTAAACGCCCTTTTGTCATACAACTGAGATTTTAGCAATATGAATAGACTAACACCTTTGCTACTAATATTTAAACATGTCTCGAAAATTTGACATCAGTTTGAGGTCTAGAATAGGAGTTATGCTCAATAGCGTAATTAAGAAGCTTTTTGTTAATTAAAAGGCGTAATTAGCATAAAGCCTATCTAAACCTGATTGTTGACACCAAACTTTTTACCTACTAATGTAAAATAATATTTTGGGATTTTTGAAGATTTTTACTTATTTTTAGGCTGAGCATAACATAGGATTATAGCTTGATTTCGGTAATTGTCGGTTTTACCTTTTCATGAATAAAATGAGTTTTACATAACTTTTCAATGCCAAACCTTTTGCTACTGATTCTATATGATAAACAGAATATTTTGAACCTTATAAACTGATCAAAAATTCAGATTTTCTATTTTAACCCGAATATCCCTTTAAACCGACTTTTAAGCGTTTTTAGCACCTAGTATGGGTCAAAACTATTTTTTGGCATACAAAACTTATTACCCACTGATGTTTTAAGCTAAATTATATAATTATACAGTAAGCCAAAGTTTTAAACTCAGAAGTGTATTTTAACCTTTAAAGCCTAGGTAAAATTACCAAAATGCCCCTACCGTGCATAGTTCGGTTATATATGATAAATTTCATTTATATAAAGTACCTTACTGTTATAACTTATAAAAATATATATTTTTAATGATTAGATCAGACCTGAAACTCAGTTTAATAATTAAACCCTTTTATGAGCATTAAAATTACCAAAATGCCCTTATGGGACTTATTTTGGTTTAAATTACTTTTTGGGCATATATGTTAATATATTACTGGTATATTAACATATCTTGAGCATAATAATGATAAAGACCTGTATATAATTTATTTGGTTAACCGTTACGCGTTTATGCGTTCGGATCGGTTTACGTGACTTGTTTGCGTAAAATAGCCGAAACGGGCTTAACCTTATCATTAAGTTCTCGTTTTCCAGAATGTGTTTAGTTTACCCCTATTATACAAGTATCCAAGCTTGTCGGGTCTAAACCACATTCTATTCTGGTCTCCGCTTAATCTAGCGTTTAGAACCGTAAGGTTTCGTTCTAGCTAGCCGGTCTAAGTCCTTGACTTAATTAAAGACCCGTTAGCATCCTAATAGGTTAATAAACCTCTTATACAGATTAAATAGCTTCCGGTAGAAGGTGCCTTCGAAAAGCTTTAGGATTTTACTACTTGCATCAGGTAAATACTTTTAACTTATTTTCCCTTATACGGGCTTGGGATACCGTATTATAATAATGCCGCTTGGTCGGGTATGGGATTATTCAATCGGATTGTGATTTAATAAATCCGCATAACCCGTTTTAATATGTATTGTTTGATAACATAAACATTGGGGGTTAACGATCGTGTCCTGGATATCCTCAGCTCATTTAAGTTATTAATGGCCACGACCTATGCACGGGGTGTAGGCATGCACCTGACAGATGCAAATGCTAAATTCTAAATTACCCACAAGTTGGGGATAACTCCTCTGTGGGTTTTATAAGTGGTGAGTCAGTTAATTACGTTCGGCTTCCAAACCGGCCCCACATGTATGACAAACATGTAAAACTATATGCAAGATTTTAATAAAGATTGTCCCAAGTTATAAATGGTTTGTGCCATGTGCACTCAAATCAATTTTCATAAATATTTTCAAAATGAGTAAGTTAAATTGTATTTACGAGTGTAAACTGACGTATTTTCTTAAAGACTGATTGACAGGTACCTCTCGAAATAGGCTGGAGCTATAGGGTGTCATAGAGGATCTTGCAAATCCATAAGATACCTGAATTCTGTAGTTTTTGTTTCCTTGTACATTAATGATCCGCCTGCGGATCTTATTACATTCCAGTCTGTATTATTCTTGTACTCAAACACTCAGACAATATGGTTTGTAATAGTTTATTTACCCAGCCTTCCGCTGTGCTATATTATTGTGTGTATTGACAATGATGATATCAACTACGTCACGATACTCCCCGCCAGGCCCACCGGTAATATGTGGAAATATCGGGGTGTGACAGGCTGGTATCAGAGCCAACATTGAGTGAATTAAACACTAGCCTTTTGTGTTTAATCTCAATGACACGATAAGCACATTCCTTGGACTCTCGAGTCTAGGCAAACGACCTAGGATTTATCTTTAACTTTCCTTTGATGTTTATATTTTATTTTGTTTGTTCTTGTTTTAACAGGAAGTTCACCTACAATGCCTCCAAGAGTTAGAGGAAGAGGCAAGGGCCCCATACGCGGGGGACCATCAACAGCAGGACCATCTCACAGACGCACTCCATCGGCGTCCTTTTCTACCTCTGACTCTCAAGATCTGTGGGGTCAACCCTTTAAGCCAGCAAGACATTCTGTCTCGCTAAGCTCTTCACCTTCCTTCCACCCGTCTTTTGGGCCGCTACTTCCAGACGAGCCCCAACACTCACACCACTCTCATCAATCCCATCATTCTCTCGAGTCTTACCAATCGCACCATTCATTGCACTCCCATTCGTTCCACCATTCAGATTCTGTCTATTCCCCGGGGCAGTTCAACCCGAATGATTTTGTTAACGATTTTCTTGGCTATAACCCTTTGGGCCCTGAGGACCATTTTTCTCAGGAGATGGAAATGGACGATGATCCAGATTCGGAGATGCAGACCGGAACGCCGGGCCACCCAATAAGCATATCAAGTGGATCTCCATTTCAGGGATCACCTAACCATGGGCCCGACTCGTTTCAAGAGAAAATGGCCACATATGATTGGTTCTTTACCCCATCATACCATAACTCTCCAGCCCAACCTCCCTTGGATGAGCCCCAGCTTCAGGAAGTTTCACCTCCACCACTTCCTGTTGAGGAGCCACCTCAGCAGCCACCACAGCCACCTCCCGAGCCTCCAAGGCAATGGAGGAATGCACGCATGTCAGTGCGAGGAGGACCTCGTTTTAGTTCTCCTCGAGGTTCGAGTTCCTACCCTCCTATTCCAGAGGACCCCCAAATGGGTGGGCCCTCGAACGCGGCACAGGAGATTGATCCTCCGCCAGCTTCATTTGCACCACCTCAGCCGCCCATGGGTTTTGACAACCCTATCCCGACTTACCCAAGTTCTTCTGGGTATAATATTTTTGAAAACACATCGGGATATCCATCAGACTATGGGAACCAGGATCCCTACCTCACCGCTGCTCAATACCATCATCTTTCCCCTTCTTCTTACCCTCCAGTTTATCCAACTGGATACCCGGTACAGGATTATCAATATCCTCCATACCAGCAACCTCCTCCTCCTCCTCCCCAGCAGCTACAACAGCAGCAGCAAACTCAGGAAATCCTGGAGAGGTTAGATAGGGTTGAACAGAAAGCTAAAAAGAACAAGGAGAAGCATAATAGCTTCATGAAGGGCCTTGCAAACCTTATCAAAGGAAAGAAGAAGTAGGGGATTGTTAAATTTTTCTTGCGTTATTTGTAATCATGTCCCTGTGAGGACATTTGTTTAATTTCAGTATCAAGGTCCCTACGTGGACTTATTTTCCTTTCTATAAGCCCCTGCGCGGGCAGTTTGTCTTTTCTAAGTCCCGCTTCAGGGCACTTGTACTTGTTTTCATGATTAATGAAGTTTTATCTTTGGTTTTTAGATATGTATTTTATTACATCATGTTATACCTTTTCAATTTATAATTGATCTGCCAAAGAAGTTCTTAGAGGTATAACCTAGCCAAAGTATTAATTGGCTATGATGATACAACCTTTTTAAGACAATAAAATCTCTGTTAACATCTGAAAACATGTTAGCATTCCTAGCTGTGCGGTACGTGAAAGCACACAAGCTTCCAAAATGTGCTTGTATTTTTCCAAGTCACTTATATTTAGCCTAAATGATCAATGCGAATCATGGCTAATAAACATCAATATGATGTATACACCAAGACATCCTTTAGAGATGTATGCTTATAAGCAAAGGTGTAATAATGACAATGAAGGTTCTAATTATAAAACTTCTTGTCAAAAAGGCGATGAACTTCGTTCGACCCTTATAAGGTCACTGATCCAGGAGATCGCTGAATAGGCTTTAAATCGTCCTTGTTACAAGCTTTCTAAGCTATTCGAATGTCCCTCAAGACGAGCCTAATGTCAAATTGTCTTTTACGACATTGGCAGTTGTGAAATTTTAATTTCCCTACCTAATAAGTATAAAGCATTTTATATTCGGTTGATTATTAATTACTGCTTAAAACGGTCTAAATGGTTTAATAATACCATGACCATTTGATCATCAATACGATGAATCAATGTATAATTTAAATATCATTATTTTTTGATATAGTATTCAGAAATGGTTGGTTCGGATGAGGCAAACTGTCATCCTGCAGAGAACAACACCAGGATTAATATCACGGGTGCCGAGCTGCAAGCAATGATCACCACGGTAGTTTCTCAGGCGGTAGATGCTAAGTTTAAAGAGCCGAGTGTTGTTCGGTCTCAAACTCATTCAAGAACCCATTCTCAACCACACACTCATAAGAAGAGTGAGTCTCAGCACTCATCTAACCAGGGTAGTGAGCCTAAGAGGCAAGTAGTCCTCAAGCCAACTCCTAGGTACACCAAGGGTTGTACCTACAAGTACTTTGTCTCCTGTAAGCCGAGAGACTTTACAGGAGAAAAGGGGGCGACTGTGAAATGGTTAGACGAGATGGAGACGATGATAGACATTAGCGGCTGCGCAAAGGAGGATGTGGTTATGTTTGTATCCCAATCTTTTAAGGGCGATGCCCTCACGTGGTGGAAAGCTCTAGTGCAGTCCACTGGGAAGGTTCACTTGTACAATCTCTCGTGGGAGAAGTTTGTTGATCTGGTGAAGGACACATATTGTCCTCAGCATGAGGTAGAGAGGATAGAGACTGATTTCCTCACCTTAGTGATGAAGGATCTAGATTGTAGATCCTATGTGACTAGTTTCAATTCTATGTCAAGGCTTGTGCCATATCTAGTCACTCCTGAGCCCAAACGCATTGCGCGTTTCATAGGTGGTCTGGCCCCTGAAGTAAAGGGGAATGTTAAGGCCTCTAAGCCAGCCACCTATAGATCCGCTGTGGATCTATCATTGTCCCTCACTTTGGATGTTGTGAGGAGTCGGGCGAAGAAAACTACTGAAGAGGGAAAAAGGAAAAGAGAGGATGACCAGTCTCCTCAATCAAACAAAAAGGGCAAGGGGAACTCTGGTTCCAAAAAGGGGCAGTCAAATGATAAGCCCAGGTGCAAGACATGTCATAAGAGGCACTTTGGAAAGTGCAACCGGGACCCACAGGCCAAACCATGTGGGATCTGTAAAAAGAAGGGGCACAAGTCTGTTGAGTGCCGGAATATCAAGGATGCAACCTGCTATGGTTGCAATGAGAAGGGGCACATCAAAACCAATTGCCCCAAGAATGCAAAGAAACCTGAAGAGGCAAAGAAGAACAATGCCAGAGTGTTCCAGATGCAAGCAAGGGAAGCGGTGAATGACGAGAACGTCATAACAGGTACCTTCCTCATCAATAATATTTATGCTAGAGTATTATTTGATTCCGGTGCTGATAAGTCCTTTGTAGACCATAAGTTCTGTAAGTTGTTGAATTTTCCTATTAAGACTCTAGACATAAAATATGAGGTAGAGCTTGCCGATGGTACCTTAGAAATAGCTTCAACTCTTCTTGATGGATGCTCTATATCCATTAAGGATCATTCTATTCCGCTATCCCTCTTGCCAATAAAATTGGCCAGTTTTGATATAATTTTAGTGTGAGTTCAGGATCGGATCGTAAACGATCACTAGATCTGCGGTGGATTCGATTTAACGTGCGGAATCCGTTAAATCGAACCGTAATCGTGCGCGAAGACGTAAATAACTATCGTTTTATTACGTAACGACGACAACCGGATAGAGTTTCGACTCGATCTACACACTACACACTCAAAAACTAATCAACGTGACGAAATCGGAGTGTTCTTGATGTAGATGATGATGATCTGATCAGCTTGTGTTTGACGGTTATGAAGTTGTTCTCTGATTCCTTTTTTTTCTGATTTCGCTTGTAATGAGTTTTCTCCTCTATTTATACTCAGCTTAATTCCGCTTGAAATCACACTTGACGGTTCAAGCGGAATCACATATTTTCAATTCAAGCAAAATCAATCCATGCATTTGAAGCGAAATCAGTCCCATGCACGCATGCTGTTACGTATGAATTGAACTTTGCATGCCATTTCCTTTTTTGATGATGTCATATGAATGATGTCATCATCAAGAATGATGACATCATTCTTGTTCAGATCCGCTCCCTTCATATCGTGTCATACCGTATACTGACCTAACATTACCTAACGACACCTAGCGAAACCTCTGTCCTGTATTTTACAGACTCAAGACACTAGACTTTACATGTACATTTAGATTTCTATCTATGGCCACACAAATAGTGCACTAACAATCTCCCCCTTGGACATAGCTAGAAATCTGTGATGTTTAGTCTTGAACTGCCTTGGATAACATCTTCAAGTGAAATCACAGTCTCCCCCTTGAATGATGCCCTGAAATTCTAAGATTTAACGAATCTTGCTCCCCCTTACATTTAGCTTCCTGCACATTCTCTACCAAGAAATTAAAATCAAAATCTTTACGTTTTGGGTAGAAATTAATTGAAACATTCTCAAATTTTATCTTCACTTTTCATTACAAACACACTCTCCCAACCTTGTTGTTCATCATGTTTAGCACTTGGAATTTTGAAAATCAGCTCTCCAACATCAGTTGTCGAAAATCTTTTTGAATTTTTCAAAATTTTATGCTAAAACACACTAAAATCTTTTTGGATTTTGGGAAATAAACTATATACAGACGTATTTTTGTGAGTTTGTGTAAGAGGATCATATCAGTTCTTGAGACAAATCACTAGCATCGTTAAGCTTTAATCATTTTAAGTTCTAAACGATTCACGTTGATTGACGATATATTTGTCCACTTAAGCTCAATCTAAAAACTTTCGAAATGCTTACTGATACGTTAAGATATATTAATTTTGCACTAAATTCTTATGGACTCCACGATCTCAACATATCCCCTCATCATGCCATACACTAACTCAAGTAATGCCTTTAAACTTTCATCAACTGTGATTTGTGCAAAAATAATGCAGAATGTTTAAACATTAACAATCAGGTCGATACTTCCGTATACGTAGAGAAAGTCCAATGTTTAAACAAAATAAGAAAATAAAAACAAGTTGAAATTGTTTAGGCTTTAACCACCAGGTCGATACTCCCGTATACGTAGAGGTGATCCAGAGCTTAAACGAAACACCAAAGAAAATAAAGCAAAACGTTTAGGCAATAACATCCAGGTCGATACTCACGTATACGCAGAGGATGTCCAATGCTTAAACAAAATAAAAAAATAAAACAAGTTTAAATCTTTGCAAAATGAAATGCACAATCACAGTGACTTTTTCAGCAAGTTGTGAAAGTTCACAAACTGACCGGTTTTTATGCTCTTTTAGCATTCAGCGATTATTGAGTAGGCACACAATCAAGAAGGACAAAACTAAGTACTATGCTTTCAACCATGTTTCCCACTGGAACTAGGCTTTTTCTTTATGTTTGTATCGTTATCGCAAATCTACTAGTCTAGCTGAGCCTATCGTCACATCTTTAGTGAGACCGTTTATCACATTTTACATTTCATTTCTTTAGCATGCTGTGATAGTCCACTGATTTACTATCATTTCCTCCTGTCTCAACAAAACTCCTTTTTGATTTTTTCAATGTTTTTGACATTTTCAAATTTTCTAATTTTTTTAAAAATTTTTCTCCCCCTAAAATCAAAATATGTTTCAATTTTGATTTTTCGGGAAATTTTGAAAAACAAAGCAGTAAACTGTACAAAGTAAAATGACAACTTGATGAGAATTGCTTCAATTCTCCATCCACTTGGCGTAAACAATCAGAACTCCCCCTGACAACAAAATATTTTCCCATTATGATTTTAAAACACTTAAGGTTGTTTTAATCAAAATGGTTTTTCCGAAAAATTAGTTTTGTGTGTTGTTTCACAAACATGGGGTTTTATCATCACATTGTTTTCAACCATTTGTAGGTTTATCACAAAAACAATTTCAAATAATCATACCACTTGTAAGATAGTTAAATCAAGTACAACTTAATGTCCTTGATTAACCACTTGTAAGTCGAAATATCACAGTTAACAAACTATGAATTTCTCAAGAAAGATGTCGATTCCTACTCCCCAATTACCAACCTGGGAGTTCCGGCAAATCAGCATTTTATACAGAGAATGGTGACACCCAAGTCTGACCAGTCTTGGGTGCATCCGAGTTATTTTTACTCGGTGTATCAGTATTCCTCTTTGATTCATAAAATTCCTTTACCCCTTTGACTTTTCCGTCAACCATTTTTCAAAAAATGTTTAGAACATTGGGGTTAAAGGCTTTTTCAACATCAAAATCTTTTTCAACTTTGTCAACTTTTTGTTTAAAATTTTTAGCTCGCAATGGTGGAAAGTTTATGTCATCAATTGGCGGAACTGAATTTTCACTTTTGAGCTCCACTTGTGGCTCCTCTGATTTTGACGAATCAGAATCATCGCCAGAACGTGGCTCCTTTGTTTCCGAAGAAACAAATTCATCGCCAGAAAGTGAAAATTCCACTTTCTTTGATTTGTTAATCGTTTGATTAACCACTTTTTCTTTCTTTACTCTCTCTGCTGTCCTCAGATTTGTATCTGATGAATTCGTTTTACTAGACTGATCATTCTTTGGAGAGCAAAACGATTTATCAGAACTGTTATCTGATTTTCTGGTTGTATCCGAGGACAAAATCTTCTCGAGATACTCTCTCGCCTTCTTCCTCTTCTTTCTTAGTCTGTCTTTCTGCCCTTGAGAAAGCTTCACTTTCTTTTCTGGAACTTTAGGTTCTTGAACCTTCTGCTCTTTGGGCTTGACATTGACTGGTTTCTTTGCCAATTTTTGAGAATTAGCCCTCAATCTGTCATTTGATCTCCTTGGGCAATCTCTGGCAATGTGACCTTTGATGTTGCATTCAAAGCATCTTCTCATCTCAAAATTCCTTCTCTGGCAATCAACAGCTATGTGTCCTTGATAACCATAATTGTAACACACTCTGTTGTCATACCATTCACCACTTTCATACCACACACTCAGATCATAGCATTGATTTGTCTTGTGGTACTCATGTCTCCTCTTGTATCCTTGATTTGGCATTTGAGCACTGTGATCAAACTTGCACCAGTTATTACCAACTTTTTGTGAGTTTCTGTTTTCATATTTTTGTGATTTTGCATAATGATTGGATGACTGAACTGATGATCTTTTATTTTCATTTTGAATTTTTTTCGAATTTTTGACTTTTTGTTTTTGTTCTACATTCTTCTTAACAGGTTTTTGCTTTGAACATTCACCTATTTCAGTAGAATGTAAAACAGTATTTTTGAATTTTTCTTTTATTTCTAAAAATATTTTTCTTTTCTCATTTTTATCATTTTCATCATCAGATTTCTCATCACAATCTTCAACTATGACTTTATCATAGTTTGTGACATTGTCACTTATTGGAATAGCATTGATCGGTTTTGGACAGAGTTGATCAACCATTGCTAAAGAGGTCACAAAACCTTTCAATTTCTTCTCAAACTTAGCAATTTTATTTCTTGTACTCTTAGCTTCATTTTCAAGCTGAGAGATTTTTTCAAGCTGAGAAGTAATTGCATTTTCATTTTCCACTATATTCTTTTCAAGAACAGATTTTTCATTTTCTAAAACTTTTATATGTTCTTGAAATTTTGCTTCATTTCGTTTCAGATTTTTGTTTTCCAATTCTATCCAAAAATCTTTGTTTTCTTAAGATTTTCTCTTATCTTCAAAAACTTTTTCATTTTCTTTCAAAATTTTGATTTCCAATGTCAAACTCTCCATCTCTTTTAAGAGTTTGACATTGTCTGCTTTAGATTTATCACATTTTGAACACTTCTCGGACATCTTTTCAGCTTTCTTCTCAACATTGATAGCTGAAATTTCTTTAACCTACTCCTCTACCTCTTGAACAATTTCCTTAGATTTGACTGTTACTTCATCAGTTGCTGCTTTACTCTTCTCTCTTGAATCAGACTTCAATTTTCTAATCTTTTGGAACTCAAGTTCTTGAGCTTGAATCTTCTTGACGAAATCGCTCAAATTGCATCCAAAATATCCAAAACTATTCTTCCAATCCAACAAATACGTTCCCCACACATCCTTTGGTAAAGCATTTGCCAACTTGTCAACCCATGTCTCATCCATTTGGTTAATGTTCAAACGCCTCATCTCTAAATGTAACTCGACATACCTATCGATCAATTCTTTTGTAAACTCTCCCTTGATACCTGTAAAACTATCAAACTTGTTCAGTTCAATATCTGCTTGATTCTAAATAAGCATTCCATATCCGAAAGATGAAACCGAATGTTTAAGAAGAATTCAGGAAGCAACAGAACAAGAGAAATTGTTGAGGAAGAGAAAGAGACAGGAAAAGGATGATGATGAAGCTTATGTTCCTTCTCCAGAACATGTCTCTGAGTCACAATCTCCTTCTGTCGGTCGAAAGAAAGCTGGAGCAAGAAAGAAAGTTGTATCTCCAAAGATCCGAAAAGTTACACCGAAGATTAAAATGCCGAAAATTGTCTTGAAGAAGAAGCCTTCCAAAGAAACCAGTAAACCATCAACACCACCACATGAGCCAACACCACCTCAATCACCAATCCAATCACCTCCATGACAACCTACACCTCCACAACAACCTTCACCACCAAAACAACCAACACCACCCAGACAACCATCACCTATACATCTTTCACCACTACATATTTCACCACCACCACAACAAACCTTATTCACATCGCAAGAACTTTTTCAAACACCACCTCGCACCCAAATGCAACTAACACCTAGTTCTTCTGGCAAAGGTCTTCACATTCCTCATGATAATCTTGAAGACATTGGAGATTTCGGCATTGCCAACGATGAACAAGTGAAGAAGTTGGAGAAGAAGATGGATGGAGTATTAAATGAGAACAAAAAGTTAGCTGCTGATAACAAGAAAGTTTCTGATCGTGAGAAAATTCTTGAGATACGTGTGAAAAGGCTGGAGTCTGATAACAAAGAGTTGTTGAAGAAGATTGACTCTGATCAATCAGAGATAGATATCTTGAAAGTGAGAGTTGCTGAGCTTGAAGAAGAAAAAGCTCGAAGAGATGAACAAAATGAATACTTCAAGATGAAAAACAAAGAGTTAGAAGCGGCAAAGGCATTTAGAGATCATGAATTCTATATGTTGAACAAAGTCGTTGAAAGTATGCTTGGAACGACAGTTGAACAAAAGTTTGAAGAGTTACAAGTTGAAGAACTCAGGGCACAACGTCAAGCAGTAATAGATGAACAGATGAAAGATAAAGGTAAAGGCGTGGAAGGTAGTTCTGCTGTGACAGAAAGATCAATTGTTCCTTCCATGGTTGTTGAGAATCCTGAACCTATATCTGCTATATCTGGTCTTTTTGAGGAAGATACACATCTTGAAGAGTTAATTGGTGATGATGATGAAGAAGATGATGATGATGAAGATGAGGAAGAAGAGGGTGATGATGATGAAGATGACGATGATGAGAAAGTCTTCTCGGCGAGCAGTCATGGTTCTGATAACGATGACGACGATGCTCAGGGTGGTACGGGATTGAAAGTAACTGAAGCTTCCACTGAGAAAAATATTGATGATCTGATGAATGATTCTGTGAATGAAGAATCAGGGGGAGCTGAGGGAAAGGGGGAGTCGAGTGATGTTCAGAATGTTCAACAAGCCGAAAAGTTAATTTTGAGGTTGGATACTTACAGAGAAGAAGGTGGACATTTTCATACGTACACGTTGGAAGCAATAAAAGAACTGACG
Organism: Helianthus annuus; assembly: GCF_002127325.2. NCBI lineage: Eukaryota > Viridiplantae > Streptophyta > Magnoliopsida > Asterales > Asteraceae > Helianthus > Helianthus annuus. The sequence continues at coordinate 120,727,603 of NC_035443.2, forward strand.
CGTATGGTGAATCCTGATTTCAAATTCGATTTTGAGGAAGAATTGAATGCCTTCGACATCAATCAACAGCCTGAATATGAGTATAAGTATGTTGAAGAGGCTGACATGTATGACAGAGTTGAAGTTGAAGATTGGACGGATGATGAGAGTGTTAGTGAAGATACTTCACAGTTGCCTACACTGATGGAGTTCTTTACAGAAGAGAACCGAGATGAGTTGAGAAGAAAAGTTTCTGAGATTTTGAAAGATAAGAACTTTGATGGCACTCCCAAAGACATGGAAAAGGAAGAAAAGAAAAGGTGGTTCAAAGACAGTCACGAAAGGAAGTTCAAAAGACCGTTAAAGTACTATCAACGTGATCGAAGTGTGTCTCTCGGTGACATCATCAGCTGGGGTTTCTTACCTCAAGTGAATGCTTACGCAATCAGGAGAGAATGTGGGGTGCAGTACTTTGAATACTTATATGACGTGATGTCATTACCCTGGTGGGATGTGGAAGAGCTATCTAAAGTCAGAACTTTAGATTATCCGGTACGAAAGAATGATATTCCAATGTGGGGGTATATCAAGTTTGAAGCGTTGAAAGAGTTTCATCATTGGAAACCGCATTACCCTAAGAGAGTGCGGAGGGTAAATCCGGAAACAGGAGTTGAAGAAACGATACTCAATGTGAAAAAGCCAAAGACAATGAAGACTATCCCAGTGCCACCAATGGAGTAGGATTTTTACAAAGGATTCTTGGGCTGGGTGTATAGTTACATTTCGACTGAGGTTGTCATTACTTACAGAGCAGGAGGGGAATTAAGAGAGATACATGTGTATGACCCAATGTGGTTAGTAAATTGCTCTACGAAGGATATTGAATGTTTATTCATCAATAAGATTCACTATCAGGCAGAAGATAAAGAGCAGGCCATGCAATTTCAACATGTTGCTACTGATAATGCAGCGGAAATACAAAATCAGCATGAATCAAAGTAGAAACTGAGTAGGAACAGAAGCAGATCACTTTAAACTGGTTTTCTCATTAATTCTTCAAGAAATAGTCGAGTAGCAGTTCGGCTACACAGTAAACATGCGCGTACAAAATGAGAAAACACAACTACTATATATAGGGGATGGGATTTCGCTCCAATGACCATGTGCCATTTGGGGCGAAATCAGATGCTAGTGATTTTGCTCCAAATGACACATTGTCATTATGAGCGAAATTAGTACATTAAACTCAAACTTTTACATATGAACAACTATGACTAAGACACAGGCTTTAGACATTCGTGCACAGACATTTAGGCATGGATTGGTTGTCGCATAACCAAGCCGAAATTTCCTGTGATAAAAAGCTTGTCCATATCAAAACCCCCTCTGGTGAATCAGTCACTATTCAGGGAGATACACAATATGGGTTTCCCAGCAATGTGTCTATTCTCAAGGAATCGCAGTGTTTAAAGAGTGGATGTGTCATCTACATGGCACAAGTGACTGTGAATGATCTGAAGCCTATAATTGAAGACATTCCGATCATCTCTGAGTATCCTGATGTCTTTCCTGACGAGTTACCTGGATTACCTCCTGAGAGGCAAGTGGAGTTCAGAATAGACATCCTTCCAGGATCTGCGCCTATCGCACAAGCTCCATATCGTCTAGCGCCTACTGAAATGAAAGAGCTCAGAACTCAATTAGATGATTTACTGGAAAAAGGTTTTATCCAGCCCAGCTCTTCGCCTTGGGGAGCTCCTATTTTGTTCGTGAAAAAGAAGGACGGGTCAATGCGCTTATGCATTGATTACCGTGAACTGAATAAGGTAACGATCAAGAATCGTTATCCTTTGCCCAGGATCGATGATTTATTCGATCAACTCCAAGGGGCAAGTTATTTCTCAAAGATGGATTTGAGATCTGGGTATCATCAACTCAAGGTTCGAACTGAAGATGTTCCGAAGACGACATTCATAACTAGGTATGGACATTTCGAGTTCTTAGTGATGCCTTTTGGGCTCACTAATACGCTTGCAGCCTTGATGGATCTCATGAATAGAGTCTGCAAACCATATTTAGATAAGTTTGTCATTGTCTTTATAGACAACATACTTATTTACTCTCGTAGCCAAGTGGAACATGAAAAGCACCTTCGGTGTATTTTAGGACTGCTTCAACAAGAGAAATTGCTTGCCAAATTCTCCAAGTGTGAATTTTGACTTCTCAAAGTCCAGTTCCTTGGACATGTTGTCAGTGAACAGGGCATCCAAGTAGATCCTGCCAAGGTAGAAGCTGTTATGAAATGGGAAGCACCAAAGACACCTACGGAAATTCGCAGCTTTCTAGGTTTAGCTGGATATTATAGAAGATTCATTGAGAACTTCTCAAGAATAGCGGCACCATTAACCTCTTTGACCCGTAAGAATGTGAAATTTGACTGGGGTCTAAAGAAGCAGGAATCTTTCGAGATTCTAAAGCAAATATTGAGTAATGCTCCGGTATCATCTTTACCAGAAGGAATTGAAGAGTTTGTTGTATACTGCGATGCTTCACACACCGGCATGGGGTGTGTACTTATGCAACGAGGCAATGTAATTGCCTATGCATCGCGACAACTAAAGGTGCATGAAAAGAATTACACCACCCATGATTTGGAATTGGGTGCTGTTGTATTCGCACTAAAGTTATGGAGACATTATTTGTATGGAACAAAATGTGTAATCTACTCGGATCACAAAAGTCTCCAACATCTGTTCAATCAGAAAGAACTCAATATGAGACAACGTCGTTGGATGGAAAGTTTGAACGACTATGATTGTGAGATACGCTACCATCCAGGTAAAGCGAACGTAGTCGCTGATGCTCTAAGCCGAAAAGAAAGAGTTAAACCAATCAGGATTAATGCTAAGAGCATTGAGTTGAAGAATAGTTTGAATGAAAGACTACTAGCTGCTTAGAAAGACGCTATTTTGGAAGTTAACCTTCCCAATGAGAAGTTAGGTGTAACTGTTGAACAGTTAGCACCTAGGAAGAATGGAATCCTCAGAATGAATGGAAGAATTTGGGTTCCTATTCAAGGAGGACTTCGAGATGTGATCCTCCAGGAAGCCCACAACTCCAAGTACTCAGTTAACCCTGGAGGTGACAAAATGTATCAAGATTTGAAGAATAATTATTGGTGGATAGGTTTGAAGAAATCTATTGCCACACATGTAGCTAAGTGCCTAACATATGCTTAGATTAAAGTTGAACATCAAAAGCCATCAGGCCTACTTCAACAACCAGAACTCCCTAAGTGGAAGTGGGAGATGGTAACCATGGATTTCATAACCAAGTTACCTAAAACAAAACACGGAAATGATACCATATGGGTTATTGTGGATAGACTAACAAAGTCAGTACATTTCTTACCCATTAAGGAGACTCATAGCTCCGATAAATTAGCCCAGTTGTACGTAGATAAGATTGTAGCTCTTCATGGAGTACCGATGGCTATTATCTCTGATAGCGATACTAGATACACCTCACACTTTTGGAAAAGTTTCCAACAATCTTTGGGCACGCGTTTGAATTTTAGTACTGCTTACCATCCTCAGACAGATGGACAGAGTGAGCGTACAATTCAGACTTTGGAAGACATGCTTCGTGCATGTGTTATTGATTTAGGTGGTAGTTGGGATGACCACCTGCCATTGATCGAGTTCTCCTATAACAATAGCTACCATACAAGTATTCAGGCTGCACCTTTTGAGGCATTATATGGTAGGAAGTGCAGAACGCCTATCTGTTGGGCAGAAGTAGGAGAAGCTCAGTTATCAGGACCTGATATAGTCCTTGAAACGATGGACAAGATTGTCCAGATTTGTGATAGCCTGAGAGCTGCCAGGGATAGGCAGAAGAGTTATGCCGATAAGAGGCAAAAACCTCTAAAGTTCGAGGTAGGCGATAAGGTTCTATTGAAGGTGTCACCCTGGAAAGGTGTGATGCGTTTTGGTAAAAAGGGCAAGTTGAGCCCTAGGTATATTGGACCCTTTGCGATAGTTGAATGTGTCGGCAGTGCAGCTTATAAGCTAAACTTGCCTGAGGAGCTGAGTGGAATTCACAATGTGTTCCACATTTGTAATCTCAAGAAATGTCTAGCCGATGAATCGCTAGCTATGTCCCATAAAGATGTTCAAATCGATGAAAGCTTGAGATTCGTTGAAAGACCTATATCGATCGAGGATCGACAAGTTAAAAGGCTCCGAAGAAAGCATGTACCTATAATAAAGGTCAAATGGGATGCTCGCAGAGGTCCCGAGTATACATGGGAAGTCGAGTCCACTATGAGGCAGAAGTACCCTCACTTATTCCAGTAAATCTCGGGGTCGAGATTTCTTTTAAGGGGGTGAGGATGTGACACCACGTAAAAACGTGTCCAAATTATATATAGACACGTGTCCTGAACTTTAAACATGTGGAAATTTCGTGAAGGACTTAAAATGTCAACATGCCAAACTTGAGCCTCTGATTGACACTACGTAGATAATATATTCTTAATCGAAAGATTAATTGAATATAAGAAGCCATCTGTGTATATATATGAAAGATGATAAGGCTACGGGAATTAAACATGTCAACATGTTAAGTTTACCTCTGAATGACCTTTTTAAACATTCCCCAAAAGCTTTATAATTTATATTATACACATTGATAAATGGTTACTAGAAAAATTATAAACCTCGGCTATTAATGATAGTTCATAGTTCAATTCTTCAAATTTGAAGTTCATGTGCAATACCAACAAATCTTCATATAAGGACAACCCCTATAAACTCCAAGGAGACACATTGCATGGCATGGTTATTTGAGTATTCAGAACTGACCATTTGGACTGATACATGAAATTATTGTTCAAGATTCGGACATTGGAAATGCATGGAAAAGTGTATGAAAGTTTTAAAATTTTGTCCTCTGGTCAACGGTTACGGACCGTATGGCCCTAGGCTTACGATCCGCAAGGAGGTTACTGGGCGATGCAAATCAGGTTCGGTTACGGACCGCATGCTTTGTGACTTACGGTCCGTAAGATCCGGATACGGTCCGCAAGACTTTTAGCTTACGGTCCGTAAGCTCGTCGCTGGGCAGAATTGTGGACATATGTATGTTTCAGCTGTTTAACTGACTTTAACAGACTTGTTTCGAAACAAGGGACTATTGGACGGTAATATTAAACCACTAGGACACCTGGGGTGATCCTAGGGCCTCCCATAACAGCTGGAGATGATCCAAACACTTGGGAGTTACTATATAAGAGGCACTAGTCTTAAGTTCATATGCACTTCATTTGCAAGCATGTTCAAACCAACTTCTGGAGCATTGCAAGGACTTGGAGAAGAATTAGAAGTGTAGAAAAGACAGCTTGGACCTGTAGTAAGCTCCTAATTACCTGTTTAGTCCTTATAATTAGCTTAATTACTCTATAGTTAAACATATCGTAAATTTAGTTTGACTTTCGTTTTAATTACATATGGTTTAACCACTGATCAAATTGAAAGTGGTTATAAGACCACATTAGTGTAGGTGATTAACCCTTAAAAGGGTATCCCCTAATATTCTCGTTTGACTGGTCAATTGTCGGGTCAAAGTAGTTTGACAAAAAGTCAAACTGGACAGAATGGTCAAAAATGATTAAAATCAATAAACCAAAGGTTCTAAATTATATTTTAACATTCTAATGACTTGGTAATTGATATTAAAACATGTTTTATCTGTCCTAACCCGGCAATTAATAGTCTAAGGTCAGTTTATAACCGAAAATCGCAAAAGCTTGACTTTTGCTTTGACTTTCAGTTCTAACCCGTTTAAGCTTAATTCTTCCATGTTTTAAGCTTCCATTAGAACCACATTATTCAGTAGTATAACCCTCTGAAGTTATATTACATGATGCCTAGTGGTTTGAATTATATGCACTTGATCGCAATTATGCTTAACAATGCCTTAAACGCCCTTTTGTCATAGAACTGAGATTTTAGCAATATGAATAGACTAACACCTTTGCTACTAATATTTAAACATGTCTCGAAAATTTGACATCAGTTTGAGGTCTAGAATAGGAGTTATGCTCAATAGCGTAATTAAGAAGCTTTTTATTAATTAAAAGGCGTAATTAGCATAAAGCCTATCTAAACCCGATTGTTGACACCAAACTTTTTACCTACTAATGTAAAATAATAATTTGGGATTTTTGAAGATTTTTACTTATTTTTAGGCTGAGCATAACATAGGATTATAGCTTGATTTCGGTAATTGTCGGTTTTAACTTTTCATAAATAAAATGAGTTTTACATAACTTTTCAATGCCAAACCTTTTGCTACTGATTCTATATGATAAACAGAATATTTTGAACCTTATAAACTGATCAAAAATTCAGATTTTCTTTTTTAACCCGAATATCCCTTTAAACCGACTTTTAAACGTTTTTAGCACCTAGTATGGGTCAAAACTATTTTTTGGCATACAAAACTTATTACCCACTGATGTTTTAAGCTAAATTATATAATTATACAGTAAGCCAAAGATTTAAACTCAGAAGTGTATTTTAACCTTTAAAGCCTAGGTAAAATTACCAAAATGCTCCTACCGTGCATAGTTCGGTTATATATGATAAATTTCATTTATATAAAGTACCTTACTGTTATAACTTATAAAAATATATATTTTTAATGATTAGATCAGACCTGAAACTCAGTTTAATAATTAAACCCTTTTATGAGCATTAAAATTACCAAAATGCCCTTATGGGACTTATTATGGTTTAAATTACTTTTTGGGCATATATGTTAATATATTACTGATATATTAACATATCTTGAGCATAATAATGATTAAGACCTGTATATAATCTATTTAGTTAACCGTTACGCGTTTATACGTTCGGATCGATTTACGTGGCTAGTTTGCGTAAAATAGCCGAAACGGGCTTAACCTTATCATTAAGTTCTCGTTTTCCAGAATGTGTTTAGTTTACCCCTATTATACAAGTATCCAAGCTTGTCGGGTCTAAACCACATTCTATTACGGTCCCCGCTTAATCTAGCGTTTAGAACCGTAAGGTTTCATTCTAGCTAGCCGGTCTAAGTCCTTGACTTAATTAAAGACCCGTTAGCATCCTAATAGGTTAATAAACCTCTTATATAGATTAAATAGCTTCCGGTAGAAGGTACCTTCGAAAGGCTTTAGGATTTTACTACTTGCATCAGGTAAATAGTTTTAACTTATTTTCTCTTATACGGGCTTGGGATACGGTATTATAATAATGCCGCTTGGTCGGGTATGGGATTATTCAATCGGATTGTGATTTAATAAATCCGCATAACCCGTTTTAATCTGTATTGTTTGATAACATAAACATTGGGGGTTAACGACCTTGTCCTGGATATCCTCGGCTCATTTAAGTTATTAATGGCTACGACCTATGCACGGGGTGCAGGCATGCACCTGACAGATGCAAATGCTAAATACTAAATTACCCACAAGTTGGGGATAACTCCTCTGTGGGTTTTATAAGTGGTGAGTCGGTTAATTACGTCCGGCTTCCAAACTGGCCCCACATGTATGACAAACATGTAAAACTGTATACAAGATTTTAATAAAGATTGTCCCAAGTTATAAATGGTTTGTGCCATGTGCACTCAAATAAATTTTCATAAATATTTTCAAAATGAGTCAGTTAAATTGTATTTACCAGTGTAAACTAACGTATTTTCTTAAAGACTGATTGACAGGTACCTCTCGAAATAGGCTAGAGCTATAGGGTGTCATAGAGGATCTTGCAAATCCATAAGATACCTGAATTCTGTAGTTTTTGTTTCCTTGTACATTTATGATCCGCCTGTGGATCTTATTACATTCCAGTCTTTATTATTCTTATACTCAAATACTCAGACAATATGGTTTGTAATAGTTTATTTACCCAGCCTTCTGATGTACTATATTATTGTGTGTATTGACAATGATGATATCAACTACGTCACGATACTCCCTGCCGGGCCCACCGGTAATATGTGGAAATATCGGGGTGTGACACGAGGTCGGTTCTAAAAGCTGTCTTGTCTTCGTCTTCAAGCTTCATTTGAACTTGGTGATAACCCTTGTAACAATCCAAGAAGCATTTCCATCTGAATGGTGCGAGAGAGTCTATCTTTTTGTCAATCTCGGGCAAAGAGTAGTAATCTTTAGGGCATGCCTTGTTGAGGTCTGTATAATCGACGCACATTCTCCATCCTCCGCTTGACTTCTCCACCATTACGGGGTTTGCCACCCAACTCTGATAGCGCACTTCTCTTAAGATTCCTGCCTTTAACAATTCACAGACTTGTTCGTTCATTGCTTTGGTCTTATCCGCCCCTAAGCTGCGCCTTCTTTGTACTTTTGGTTCAACGGAGAGATAAGTGTTTAGACAGTGCTCTGCAATGTCGCGTGGGACACCGGTCATGTCTGCCGGAGTCGAGGCGAAGATGTCCATATTCCTGAACAAGAGTTGTTTGAGGTACGTTCTGATGTTTGGTGAGATTGTGTGGCCAATCGTCACCGTTTGCTCTGGGTACTTGCGATTTAAAACCCACCTTACTGGTTCTATTGTTGAAACTTTTGCCACTTTGGTTGGGCGCAACTCCTCTGTCGACATTACTTCCTTTTTTGCATAAATAATCGCCACCCCCGTCTTAGTTGGAAACCCGATGGCTGAGTGGGGTGTGGAAGTTACCATGTTTAATTCGCCTTGGGTTTCTCTCCCAATCAACACGTCATGCCTTGATTTGACAGGCATTACCATGAAATTCACATTTGTTGTTCTTGAATGCTTTCCGTCAGAGAACGTGACGGGAAAGCTGATTTGGCCTAGTGGGAAGACCATTTCGTTACAAAAGCCTGACAGAGGGTAATCGACTGGCTCGAGTCTTGCTTTATCTTCGTCGTCAAACTGACTAAAGCATTGCTCGTAGATGATATATGTTGTACTTCCTGGGTCGATAAAGATGTACTTTGTTTCATAATGACCAACAATTTCGGTAATAACAACGGGACGTGTTGCGCGAGGGCCTCCGCGTACTACCGGGAAAATGACTTGTTATTCTTGCCAAGACGGCTCATACGGGCGCTTGCCTTTTTCTCTTGCGCTATATCTTGGTCCGTTGACCATATGTGTCTCCAACCATCTGACCTTTTTCTCTCGTCCATCATCATTGCGCTGGATCTGACGTGTCTCTTTGCGCACGTTCTTTACTAAATGGCTTAACTTCCCACTTTTCAGTGCCTTTTTGATTTCTTGCCTTAAGCTGATACAGTCATCTGTCAGATGCCCCGTATCTTTGTGGAAGTCATAGTGCAGGTTGGGGTCCTGCCCCTTCTTGTTCGTCATAGGTCTGGGAGCCTTAAAATCATGGTTCTCCGTCATGAGTACCTCTTTGGGCGTCTTTATGAGCGGAGTCCAGTGTTTCTCTCGGTTGTCGTTCCTGACTGCCTTCCGATAGCTAATGCTATCGATAGTATCTCGCGCGTCTTCTCTGTATCGAGGTCGCTCGTCATAACCGCTGGAATGACTAGCTTTCCATCCAAGGTTTTTGCCTTTGTTGCGCCTGTTGTTATCGCGCGATGCTCCTTTTGAAAATTTATCTTCAGTGTAAGAATTCTTGTGACCGGCCAACGACTCTTCAGTTTGCGCGACTATCTTCGCCGCTTCCATGAGTTTATCCCATTCTTTGGGCATTCCATCTTTTCCCGTGACAGTCCGGATAAGGCTATCACAGCGAATGGCTTTCTTGAAATGAGCGCGCATGAGTTGTTCGCTTACACCACCGATTTCCAAACACTCCTTATTATAGCGAGTGATGAAATCTTCTAATCCTTCATTCTCTCATCGCCAAATGTCTGTTACCTCAGCTGTGTCGCGCTGGTAACGTCTTTGCTGACTGAAGTGGTTCACAAACTGTGTTCTGAATCGACCCACGACTTGATCTTTCCTGTAGGGAGGCTGTCAAACCAGGCGCGAGCAGCCCCTATAAAAGTTAGGATAAACAAATGGCACCACATAGGCATGGTCCATCCTCCCATGCAACCAACACTTGCAAAAACTCTAACGTGATCATCAGGATCAGTCAGCCCATTGAACTTTCCGACTGTTGGAGGCAATTTCTCTCTTGATAGCGGCGCTAGAGCGATCTTTGGGATCAACTTTGAATGTTCTGCAGCTTCAGCTGGTCGATAGGCGAAGCGAAAGTCTCGCTCTGCCTCTTCCCTGTACCTGTCGTGTTGTCTTAGTTTGTAATATTCATGGTTCCTCTGTAAGCGGTTAAAGACTGAAGACCCCTCGTCATCTTCCCAAGTTGGGTCGTTTGGGTCTGTGTCATCCCATTCGTTGTTCAAGTTGCGCGGCCCCAGCCGGCTTTGAACTGGGCCTCTTTGGACATGTGGCGGATAGTCATAATAGCTTTCGGTCTCTCCCCGTGTGTCGCGCATGTCATGCACGCTTAGTCTTCTCGTTGGGGGAGGTCTGTTAGCTCTTCCTTGGATGTTTTGTTGTGGGGGTATCTGGCGCGCCCCCTGACTCTGGCCCTGAGGCGTAACCAAGGATGGTTCTGCCGTTAAAACTGCTTGCTGTGCGCTCAAAGATTGATACGCCACATTAATTGTGGCAATTTGCTTGGCGTACCACGAGGCTGGAGTTTCGCCTTCAGGGAGCCCTAGTAGCACTGAAATGTTCTGAGGTGGAGCTGGATTCGAGGGTCCATCACCATTATTCCTTGGGGTTACCGTCTGAGTGATGCGAGTGATGCTCGCGCGAGGTCCACCAGTGTTGGTTACTTCGATTTCACCGATTTCTTCTACATGCTGGGCTTGGACGATTTGATTGTCCTCCCCCAACATTGCATTAGAGTTTGCTCCGAAGCCAAACTCGGGAATGATTCCTTGACCAGCCATGATCGAAGGAAAATCAACGAAAACTCAGAAAAAAAAAAAAGATGAAAGTGTTTTATAGAAAAACCGGTGGGCGCCAATGAAGAAACACGGAACTAATTTATGGGTGGATTAGTTTGGTTTATGTTTCTACCATAAAGGTTAATCTTCTTTGGGTTTCTGAGCTCCTTAATGATTGGCTAATCCTGCAAAACAGAACACCGTTAGCTCGTTAAGAGGGGAATATGGGGGTTTCCCTCTTAACCAGACTCCGGCGTGAGAATAAGCGACTGTTCTGAGGAGATAATTAAGTATTAAGAGTGGGAGTAGAGGGAATAGATTGTTTAACCTGTGAACCAAGGTCTCTATTTATAGCCGGAGAGGTGTAAGAGGATGTGGGCTGATGGGCCTTAGGCCGGAAGGCGACAACATAGCGGATATGCTCCTTGTCTCGTTGGTGTCGACCGTTAATGTCTTCTAGAAGCTCTTCGGTGCTGGCGCACCGTGATTGGAGCCATGTGTCGCTGTTATCGGCCTTGTTGTCTCTCTGCCATCAGTAGGTGAATGGAGATCGTGGGGCAGGTGTCTCTGCCCTGTGATTGGTGCCACGTAAACGTCCTTTAGTACTTTCTGTCTCCTCCACGTCAGACGATCGTGGAGCACGATTGATGATACGCCCCATACCTTACTTAATTCGATGTGTATAATAAAGTAGGAAAATTTTTGAAAATTTCGGCATGACCTATTCAATTAAAACCATTAATAACCTGTTTTACACAAACAAACTTCAACATTTAACATCTTTGACAAAACCCAAGACGGACAAGGTTTACATTGGACACGACATGACTACAACTACTAAGTTTTTACCCAACGACAAGGACATCGACATACTACATAAGCTTAAATACATATGACCAAAACTTAACCCATATCAAAATAATTTGTGACAGAAGCGTGAGGCGGGCGTAGATCAAGTGTGCACGTTCCAAGCCGTCCATACGCCTAAGTCGAGGATTTACCTACATTCAACAACAAGTTTTAAAAAGTTAGTCCTATTACTTATTTTGCTTACGATACACTTATTAACCGCATTCGTTTAAATTCATTCATTATCATTATGCATTCGATTTACCCATTTGTTGGTGCATAATGTCTAAAGCCTGCGTCTTTGTAAAGTTAGATTAACGTATACGGTCTAGATAGGTTATTTTGTATTAGTTCAGGGGTTGAAAGTGTAATTATAAGAAAGTTATGATGCTGGACCACTTTTGTGACATATGTCCACAAAAGCGAACCAGGCTGGATCGCTCATGTGGACATGTCACATGAGCGGTTCACAAACTCTATAAATACCCCTGAAGTTGTCTTCATTTGTAACGGTGTCTTGTACTCTACGTCGAACTGCTGACCGTGTGGCAATCGTTATCAAGTGAAGAAAAAGTGTTTAAAGTGTGAATTCATCTGTTTCTACTCCTTTCTGTTACGTTTACCTTTGTATCATGCTGAAAATGTGTTTCCGCCACATTTTCAGTAAGCACTAGCTCTGATTGACTCATTCGTGTGGTCAAAACTGATCCTACAATTGGTATCAGAGCCAGTTGCGAGTTGCTAGATACGAAGTGGTTTTCACGGACTTTTGTAAATCTGGACTGTTTTAGCGGTTGAAATGGACTGAGATTTGGACAGTAGGTGTGAAACACAGTAATAACAAACCCTTGAAAGTTTCGGATCAAAATACGGACTAAAAGTGACTTAAAAACCCTCGTGAAAGTTGGATCGCTCTGACGTCATCACTGAACCGCTTTTGTTGGACCGCTCCTAAGTACAATTTTAGTTGGATCGCTCGTAATTTTCAGTTCTGGATCGCTCCAAATGGCTATCTTAGGTGTTGGATCGCTTTTCTGAACCGCTCATGTGACATCTTCTGAATCGCTCTTTGTGAAATCATCTGGATCGCTCTTTGTGCAACTTATCTGGATCGCTCTTGGTGCAAATCATCTGGATCGCTCTTTGTGCAACTTATCTGGATCGCTCTTTGTGCATTCTTTGGATCGCTTATTCAACTTTTGTAGATCGCTTATTCAGACTGTTTGAAAATTTTTCCGTTACAACTGGAAATGGAAAGTCAGGATTTCTATAACATGTTTTCGGGTGTGGGTGCGACTCAAAGTCAAGCAAGTATCATGCAAAATGTCAGTCTAGAAAATGAACTCGGAACGATGCAGAAGCCTCCGAAATTGATGAGTTTGGATGAATATTCAGGATGGTCTGAGAGGTTCAAAAATTGGGTGCAGGCAAATCACTTAGAGAGTTGGATAAAAATCGAAAGAGAGTATGTTCCTCCAGTAGACGGGTTGAATATAAAAAAGACAATTGCCAGTCTGACAGAGGCAGAGCAGGTCGAATTCAAAGCCGAGAAAAAGATGATCAGCATCTTACAACAAGCAATAAAAGAAGATATTTTAGTGTTACTACAGCACAAAAATAATTCACAGTCAATATGGCAAGCATTAGAGAAAAAATTCAAAGGCAGCGCGTCAATGATTAAAAGTAAAACGGCATTGCTAAAGAAAGAGTTTGACATCTTCACAGGGATTAAGGGTGAATCAACAAAGCAGCTTATCGAGAGGTACTGTCATCTGGTGTTAGAGATGAGAAGGTTGGACATCGAGAAGACAAATGAAGAGTGGATAGACAAATTGTGTGATGCACTTCCCTATGAGGAATGGGGAACGTACGTGATGATGTTGAAAAACAGTTCGGATTTCGTGAATTATAGTTTGAGTGAGTTCATAGAGAAAATTGAAGCTCATGAGTTGGAATTGGTGAAAGTCAAGAAGATGAATTCAACGAATATGCCACAGGATGTATCTTTGTATTACAAGAGTAGTCCGGTAGTATCGAATGTTCAGAGTCCGAAAATTCAAACTGGTTTTAGTGCTGACAACACTTCATCTGTTGTTCCAAATGTCTATCAGTCAAGTCAATCGACTCCTTTTGCCAATTACGAGCCGAATGTCAAAGTCTCAGATCAAAATTCTCCTCAAAGCTCTACTGGGTCAAATCAACAGACAGTTGTGTCAGGAGTGCAATGTAACATTGCAATTAACATCAAGAATGGAAATGAAATCACCGAAAATGCAGCCAAGCAGCACATCGCGTTATTGGGTTCAGTTCTGGAAGCATATGAAGGTCTGGTCGCTGGTAGGATCGGAAATCCCGATATGACTAAAGAGGATTACGATCAGATCGATCCGGAAGAACTGGAATTGATAGATATTAAGTGGTGTATGGCAAGTTTAGTTCGAAGAGCTCAACGATTTATGGAAATCACAGGTAGAAACAGTTTATCGGGTCCGGATCAGAAATTAGGGTTCGATAAGACCAAGGTCACCTGTTTTAAATGCAAAGAGAAAGGTCATTTCAAGCGAGAATGTCCGAATCGTGAGGTGAAAAATCATGAGAATCCGTTTACCAATGATTATTACAGACAAGCTATATATCATCGCCCGAACCAACAGCCTATAGTTCAGAGACCTCAGATCGAGAACAAACCTGAGAAGGCGTTGATCGTAAACCAAGATAATGAGAAGGTTGCGTCTGGTTTTAGTTGGGACAAGTATATTCCAGGAAAAGACGATCAAGCAATGATGGCTGAAGTTGTGGAGATTACCGAGACGGGTGCTGAACCAGAGGTTTTCGAGAAGGTAGTTACTGAGAATGTTGGTGAAGAAGTTACTAAAATTGTTGAGTCTGGATCTGAGGTGGTTGATAAAGCAGTTACTGAAGCTGTTGAATCTGTTTCTGAGATCGTGGTTGAAGAGGTTATTGAAGTTGTTGATCAGGAGGTTCCGAAGGTCGTTAAAGAAGTTTCTATAGAAGATTCTGCAAAAGCTGAGGAATCTGTATCTGATGTTCTTAGTTTTCAATCTCGATGGGAGGAATTTGTCTATACTATGAAATCAATTTTACCTCCTAATGTTTTTGGTTCTTTTGCAGATTATTTTGAAGATCCAAGAACCGGAACGTGCCCGAGATTCGAAGCAGAGAAAGAAGAAGTCGAGGAGATGATTGATGTGTCGAAGGAAATGACTGAAGAAACTCTAAAGGAGATTGCAGATAAAGCACTGATGAGCAAATTAAAAGAGGTAGATTCAGACATTCAGGAGTCAGTCGATAAAGTGTCAGGTCTAGGAGAGGAATCTGGAGTCTTAGAAGTCAACATGGTCAAGTCGTCTGAGTTGGAGTCAAATTCTGTTGGTAAAATTGTTTGTGAGAATGAGATTATAGTAGAAAAAGTTTCAATCTCTGATACACCGTGTCAACGTTGTTCACAACCATGCACGGAGTGTCTTGAAAAAGACACCATGTATCAGGAACTGAAACAACATGCAGATCTGATGAAGTTTGACTTAGGGCAATTAAAAGAGGCGTACGACACATTGTCTAGGTCAATAAAAATGATCCAAAAAGAAAGTCTTGAAAACGATAAAGCAATCAAGCTGGCACAATCAACTTTATTTGACAAACAAAGAGAAGTAAACTTTCATTTAGACACAATCGCATCTTTAAGAAAAGAGCTTGAGTTGACTAAAATTGAAAATGATAGAATTGATCAGAAATTGATGAGTTATGTGGCGTCATCATATGTGTTAGAGCAAATAGTACCACAACAACCACATGCTTCACCTGCCTTTAACAGTGTTCCACCCCCAATGTGGAATCATTATACACAGAAATATCCAGATGGGGTGGAAGCTGTATTAAACATCAAACTGAAAACACTTAAGAATGATTTACCTGATAACATTGATATCACGTTTACTGCGTCTGACATTGACAACGAATCCCAGGTAATCAAAAATGTTATTGATCAGGTGTTGGACGATGATAGTGAGAAATCTGAGATGGCAAAATCAGTGGAGTCCGGTAGTGAGTCTGAGGAGGACGGAAACTTTTTAGATCGTTATTTGACAAAAACGGATAAAAGTGTGGATGATGATTCAATTATGGTGGCTTACACTATGATTGGATCTGACAAACTTTACTCCAACACCGAGTTTCCGCTTCAGAATGTTAAATTTGAGAATGTTCAGAAAGTGTTTAAGCTGATTGAGCTGAGCGTAAATGAGTTAAAGAAAAATGATTTCTTTTCAAAACTAAATAAATCAGTTGGTTCGTCACGTCCTACTAGTCCAGAAAAGGTAGAGGGGGTGGGTAAAAACCAAAACAAGAAAAATCAGTTAAAAAATAAAGGTCTTGGTTTTGAGAAGAAAATGACTAAGAAGTTGGTGAAGCCAAAAGATAGAATTGATGATGTATTTGTTTGTGGTCCGAGCACTGAGACTGAAAAAGAGTATATTTTTAGTCAAAAGGCCGTGGACGATTTCAATGCAGCGCAAAAGCTGAAAGCAGAAACTGTTGGTAGTACATTTGTCGAGTATGACAAACGTGTATGCTATCGCTGCAATGAAGTCGGCCACATGGCGAAGCAGTGTAAGAAAGTGATCGAAAAACTGGTTGTGGTAAAAGCGGTTAATAAACAAGTGGTTGAGAAACCGAAGGTTGAAAAACCTAAGGATAAAAACAAATATGTGCCAAAACAGACCATTCAAAAACCTCGACCAAAATCACCGGTCGTTGCTAAAGATAAACAAGTGATGGTTTCGCCGATCCGAATTCTCAAACGAGGTGAAAAATTGAAGTCGGAGGATAAGCCAGAATCGATTTTCGAAATTGGCGAGTCTTCTAAGTCCCCCAAGACTTCGAAATTTTACCCTAAAGCAAAAACTTTTGAAAATCAGTCATGGATTGCGAAATCTAAACCATCTGGTGAGATTAAAAAGATGGAAAATGTGTTGAAAAATGAGTCACAGTCTGTGAAAGATGATGTTGCTGTATTTGAGTCTGAAATTGATCAGTTTTTGTCGGAATTTCCCAAACTTCATAACAATGTGAAACAAGATAAAAAGGAAATTGAGCCAAATGTCACATTTAACTTTCCGAAAACAACTGAGAAATGCAATGTGGTTTTTGGTACAGTGTCGGAAGTTAAAAAGTCGTGGGCATCATTGTTTAACTGATGTGTTTGTGAATTGATTGTAGGAGCTGCCCAAGTCTGTGCTCTCAAGGTGGATAATGGACAGCGGAGCGTCGCGACACATGACGGGATCATTAGCACTGCTATATGATGTCAAAGCGATTAATGGAAGTTACGTTGGATTTGCCGGTAACCAAGGAGGAAGGATTGTTGGTCAGGGAATGCTCACGAACGGCATCATATCGTTTGACAAAGTGAATTATATTGTTGAACTGACGAACAATTTGTTAAGTATTTCGCAAATCTGCGACAAAGACTTTAGCGTACACTTTACAAAAACAGAATGTTTGGTTTTAAAACCAGGGTTTAAAGTCCCTGATGAGTTGGTTCTGTTGCGCGCCCCTAGGGTTAATGATCTTTACATTTTAGACATGAGCGCTGCAACACCAACAACTCCTCAAAAACAATGCTTTGTGACAAAATCTAAAGCAACTGAAAAAGAGTCGGTTATGTGGCACAGAAAGATGGGTCATATACACATTCGTAAAATGAACTTTCTTGTGCACAACGATTTGGTAGAAGGTGTGAATGTTAAAAATTTTCATTTACCTGACGATTGTGTTGCATGTAAGAAAGGTAAACAGGTAAGGAAGTCTCATCCGCTAAAGATGATCAACATAATCCGGTTACCTCTCGAGAGATTGCATATGGATCTCTTTGGGCCAGTCAACGTCAAAAGCATCAGTGGAGACTCTTACTGTTTGGTGGTAACGTATGATTATACAAGATTTTCATGGGTCGTTTGTTTGGAAAAGAAGGATGAAACGTTCGAGGCTTTAATGGTTTTATTCAAAAAGATGGAAACAGTGTACAAGCTGCCGATCAGAAGAATTCGAAGCGATAATGGAACTGAGTTCAAAAACAACAAAATGTACGAGTTCTGCAATGAAAAGGGGATACTTCACGAATTCAGTGCGCCATATACACCACAACAGAATGGCGTGGCTGAACGAAAGAATATATGTTGGCCGATTCAAAGCTTCCGATTTTCTTCTGGAGTGAAGCAGTGTCAGCAGCTTGCTATACGCTGAATAGAGTTCTAATAGTGAAGAAATATAAAAAGACTTGTTTTGAGTTGTTGCATCGCTATAAGCCAAATCTTGAGTTCTTAGAACCTTTTGGCTAAACAGAGACAAGGTGTATTTGTTGGATAAATCTTTATACGGTCTCCACCAGGCCCCGAGAGCCTGGTATGAGACGCTATCGACCTACTTGCTGGACAACGGGTTCACAAGAGGCACAGTAGATAGCACCTTGTTCACAAAAGAAGTAGCTGGCCACTTGCTGATTGTGCAGATCTATGTCGACGATATTATTTTTGGTTCCACCAACGACGAGCTATGCAAAGAGTTTGAAGTTGTGATGAAGAAGAAATTCGAGATGAGTTCTATGGGGGAGATGAAGTTCTTCCTCGGGTTACAAGTTGAACAACTACCCGACGGAATCTTCATTCATCAATCGAAGTATGTAAAGGACGTGCTGGATAAGTTTGACATGACAGAATGCAGTCCTGCATCAACCCCCCTCGCACAAAATCATGGTATCTGTCCGGATGAACAAGGTGTGAAGATGGATGAAACATTATACAGATCGATCATCGGCTCGTTGATGTATCTTACAGCTTCCCGGCCCGACATCATGTATCCGACATGTTTGTGCGCACGATATCAGTCAAACCCAAAGCAATCACACCTGACGATCGTCAAACGCATTCTACGGTATTTGAAGGGTTGCCCAAGCATCGGCTTGTGGTACCCTCGCTCGGGTGATTTTACATTATATGGTTTTGCTGATTCAGACTTCGGTAGTTGTAAGCAGAACGCTAAGTCCACCACTGCTGGGTGCCAGTTCTTCGGAACTCGGCTCGTTACCTGGCAGTGCAAGAAGCAAACTGCAGTCGCGCTCTCAACTTGCGAGGCTGAGTACGTCTCAGCCTCTAGCTGTTGTTCTCAGATTCTCTGGATTCAACAGCAGATGCGCGATTTCGGTCTGCAATTCTTGGATACACCAATATTTGTGGACAATGAAGCGGCCATCAATGTTAGGAAAAATCCGGTTCACCACTCAAAAACGAAACACATAGAAATCCGTCATCATTTTATTCGAGATTGTTACGAAAAGAAACTAATACGGATTGAACATGTGAGCATCGATGATCAGAAAGCTGATTTTTACACGAAACCGTTTGATAAAAAGAGATTTTATTATCTTTTAAAGTTAAATGGGTTAAAAAATCTGCAATCTGGGAGGGTTATCGAGTGTGAAGCCGAATTGGGCGGCGATCTGACTTGAACCGTATCGAGTTGTCAACTTTTGTTTGTACAGTTGTATTTCTTGCTTTTCGTTAAAAACAAAAACACAAAAATATGTTTTAGTTTTAGGGGGAGATATTCGCAGAAAAATACAAAAACATGATAAAATCATAAAAATCCAAAAACATTAAAAAATGCAAAAAGAGCTGTGTAGTATAGGGGAAATGATAGTACATCAGCTAGACGGGCACAGTATGCTAAAGATATGTAATGTAAAAATGCAATTAAGCAGTCTCGCTAAAGATGTGCCGGTAGGTTCTTACAGATTTAGTAGATCGATTTGGGATATAAACTAAATTTAACTTGCGTTTTCGTGGGGAACACCTCCAGGATATATAGGTAACCCCTGAAATCCTGTTTGAAAGGTCCCGTATTTTGAGATACTAGGTCTTTATACTCGGTGATATCTGGGGTATTATCCCGGGACTTCTGCTGTGTGGAAGTACTGACCTAGTCCCCGGATAATACTTTACGCAAAAAGCTTTGAAACATAAGCTTCACCCTCAGCATGCTGATGAAACAATAAAATTGATAGTCGCTGCTGTTGAAATGCAAAAGATCCTCTAAAGGGGACCCACCGAAAAGTCGAACCGTCATCTCTCTGCTGAACGGAAGTTCTGACCTGAGCTCTCACGGTTTCGCATCTACCCCCAACAGATATCAGCTGTGGTATATTCACCAGTAAGACTGAATACTGGGATCCGGATACGGGAGTATATACTGAGGTGGGAACACACGTTGACGTTTAAGTCTCTAAAACACTAAATAACATATCCCGAACAGATTGAAAATTCTGTGAGAATTTAAAGTGGATCAATATACCGACAATCAACGCGAATTGCTTAAATGTTTAAAATGAAATAAGCTTAACGGTGCTTGTGTTCTGTCGGCAGCTGATATGATCCCTTAACACGCTCGAAAAAATTATTGTGTGTATATATTTCAGTTTGTACAGCTTTAAACCCAAAAAGATTTTATTTTCTCATTTTATTTTCGACAACTGATACTAGGGATTGAAAGTTCAAAGCCCGTATGCAGATCATGTCGGTGTCTGATGAGGGTTGGGTTAGCTGTGATTGCAAAACATAGATCTGGTATGATGTTTGACAGATAAAATGTGCAAATGGTTTAAACGTCAAAAGTTCATTAATTTGAACTGCTTCTAAAACAAAACGACAAAGTACTTCATAAATCTGATCATCCAGGGCCATTAACTTGGACTTGGAAGATCAATCAGTTGTTCCAAGGTCATTAACTTGGACTTGGTCAACTGGGTGCCAGCATGTGAAATCGAAAAAAGTTGAAAGTTGTATAAAAAATTAATGTCTTGAAAAATCAAAGTTTGGACCGCTTTTGTGTCATTGGGTCGCTCTTGTGTCAAAGTAACATTGTGGACCGCTCATAAGGTCATGACGAATAAGCGGTTCAGACTCTCATATATAAGGAACAGGGTCCGCTTATTCTGTCATTACCCTAAACCGCTTTTACGACATCTTCTTTGGGGCGATTCGAGCGATCTCAACTGATCTTCGTGTTTTCTTGCTGTTTGAGCTTTGTTTTTGCTTGTTCTTAATAGATTTCCATCATTTAAATCATGGGCAAGGTAAGTCATCTTTCAATTTCAGTCCTAGTGGGTTTTAATCTCGTCTGTTGGTATGTGTGTATGAACGATTCGAGTTTTGTGCTTTTAAATATCATATCTGTCTAAATTGCTAGGTTGAGTGTTATCGTCTGATGATTTTGATAGATGTACAACATGTTAATTGCTGAGATTTGTATATTAGATGTATGTTGTCGGAACTGAGTGGGTTAAATCTCAGATCTAGAAAGTTTTAGGAATAGCTGTATGAATCAAAAGATACTCTTAGGTTCGGAATTTTGTGTAGAATATGTTTGTAGCATCAATTTTAGGATTTAGAAATGTTTTACATGATTTAAGTATAGGGTCGCTTTTACAGTTAGGATTGTTCAGAACCGCTCATAGAACATATTTGAACCGCTTTTGTGAACAGATGTACTTTGAACCGCTCATAGGTTCCATGTTGAATCGTCCATTCATACAATTCTAGGACCGCCCATTGGAACAAGTTCTGGACCGCTTTTATGGCATATTAGGGTTGTGTCGCTTATGTGACTAGGGGTGGCTCGCGTTTTGTGTTTTTTTTTTGGACCGCTTTTTAGTCATTCTTGTGGATCGCCTATAGGGTTGTTAAGTCCTTGGATCGCCTTTGTGGTATTATAATGTTTGGATCACTTTTAAGGTTCTGGGATGGATCGCCTTTTTGGTCAAAGTGTTCAAAATGTGAAATTTTGTCTAAGTCCCTGTTTGTTGTTGTTGTGCAGGCATCTACGAATGTGTTATTCGATCCAGTTCACAACAGTTGTGTGGATTTAGATGTGGAGAAATGTCCGCTATTATCTGAATTTAGCAGTATTTTGACTTATATGGATCGCATTCCAGTGAAGAAAGCTATGACTGAACAAAGGCCGTTGTATCGATCGCATATCAGTAGATTTTGGAATAGTGCAAAGTATGACGGGGAAAACAAGGTGATTTCAGCAGAAGTGGAAGTGAATGGAAAGATAGAGACTATACTAGTGACCGAAGCGTTGGTTCGAGAAGTTATGAATTTCCCTGATGAAGCCAACTACCCAACTAGATTTCCTGAACGAATGGTGAAGGGTTGTATGCTACGTTTGGGATACAGAAGCACGTTGAATACTGGGAACTACTTAAAGTCAAAATTTCAGAAATCATTCAAGTTCTTGATTCATTGTATTTTGATTTCCCTGAGTCACACAAAGGGAAGTTATAACCAGATGAGGGATTATCAAATGAACATGTTAACTGCATTAGTGTTGAACAAGAAATACAACTTCTCGCACATAATTTTTCATTATATGGTGGAGAATCTAGCGTCAGATGTTAGAGTCTGGAGATATCCACGCTTTGTTCAAATGATGATTGACCGTGCTTATCCTGGTATTGACAGAAACATTAAGGATGATCTTCTTGTTCAAGCACATATGTCTAATATCTCGTTAAAGAACCTTGTCAAGTATCACCCTCATCATCCAGAGCCGGAGTTAGTGATTGAAAACTTCGGATTGCTTAGAGATGCAAACTATGTGGATCCTGATCCAGAAAATCATCAGAATTGGAGAAATCAAGAAGAAATGAAAGAAGCATTGTATGCTGTGGAGTTGAAGATAATTCAGGGTTTCAAACCAACAAAGAATGAGTGGTATGTGAAGGAGTCTGGACGCAGACGTAGACTTGTAACTCCTGTAGCTGAAGGTGAAGGTTCTTCTTCAAAGCCAAAGAAGAAACAAAAGAAGAAGGCTGAAACTGTGTTAGTAGATGAGTCTGAAGAAGAAGTTCCTGAGGTGAACATTGAAAGGGAACAAGAGGCGGCTAGTGTAGCACATATTGAAATTCATACAGATTTGTTTATTGATAATGTTGACATTCCACAGGAGAAAGAGAAAGTGGTAGATGATGTTGAAGGCGACGATGTTGATAAAGACACTACTAGTTCTTCTAGTGTGTCTGAGTTTGAAGTAGTTGATGCAAGAGAACGTGAAAGGAGAATGAGAGAGGAGGTAGAAAAGGAGAAGTTACTCAGAAAGAGAAAGAGAGAAGAGAAAGAAGATGCACCTTATGAACCTTCTCCAGAGCATGTTTCAGCATCACAATCTTCTCCTAAGGGTAAAAAGAAAGCTGGAGGTCGAAAGAAGGTTACTCCAAAGTTTAAAGTGTCAAAGCGCCCTCAAAAGATCATGCAAACACAATCTACACCTCCACGTCAACAAACACCTCCACATCAACCAACACCTCCACAATCTCCAATACATCAATCTCCTCTCAGGCAACCAACACCCCAACAATCCTCAAAACAACCTACTCCTCCATCACATTCAACACCACCCAGAAAACCTACTCCACAAAGACAACCATCTCCTATGCTTCCACCATCACCACCTCCACATCAAACATATTATTCTTCACAAGATCTTTTTGGCACACCTCCTCTTGCTCAAGCACAACTTGGTTCTTCAAGTAGAGGCCTTGCGATACCGCATGATAATCTGCTAGATGTTGATTTTGATTTTGCAAACAATTCTCAAGTTTTAAAGTTGGAAAAGAGAATTGATGAGGTGATAGCAGAAAACAAAAAGTTGGCAGATGAATGCAAAAGGATTGCTGAAAGAGAAAAGTTTCTTGCTGGTAAGTGTGCAGAGGTTAGAAGGTGAAAACAAAGTGTTGACACTGAAGATTGAAGTTGATCAGACGGAAATTGATGTTTTGAAAGTTCGAGTGTCTGAGTTAGAAGAGGAGAAGAGTCGTCGAGAAAGTGAAAACGAGTACTATAAGTTGAAGAATAAAGAGCTTATGGCTGCTAAAGCGTTGCATGAACACAAGTTCTACATGCTGAATAGAGTTGTGGAAAGCATGTTAGAAACAACAGTGGATCAGAAGTATGAAGAGTTGAAATTAGAGGATCTTCGTGCTGAACGTAAAGTAGAAGTAGAAAGGCAAATGAAAGATAAAGGTAAAGCTGTTGAAGGAAGTTCTGTAATGTCTATTGTGCCTTCAATGGTGATAGATAATCCAGTACCTATATCCTCAGTTCCTGGTATAGTCGAAGAAGAAATTCAATCGCCAAAGTTAATTGGTGGCGAAGAAGAAGAGGATGATGAAGATGATGAGGAGGAAGAGTTTGTTTATTCTACAAGCAGTCACAGTTCGAAAGGTGATGATGATGATGACGCTGCAGGAGGTTCAGGTGTTAGAGTAACTGAAGCTTCAAAAGAAAAAGTCGTTGAAGATCTGCTAAACGATACAGTTAATGAAGAAAGTGGGGAAGCTGAGAGAAAGGGGGAGTCGAGTAAGAATCAGATTGTAGAACATCATGAACCATTGTTCTTATGTCTAGATGTGTATAGGGAGATGTTAAAAGATGTAAATCCCGAGAATCCAATTAATCTTGAAGCTGATCTGGAATCTTTTGATATCAATAAACAGAAAGATTACAAGTATAACTATGTTGAGGATGCCGATCAGTATGATAGGGTTGAAGTAGAGGATGGTTCGGATAATGAAGATGTTACCGAAGACACTTCAAAACTTCCGACGTTAATGGAGTTCTTCGCAGCAGAAAACAGAGAAGAGTTGCGACAAAAGGTGACTGAAGCTGTGAATGATAATGTGTTCGAGTGTTTGAGAAAAGAAGTTGAACAGAAAGGCCAGTCAAATGTTGAAAAAGAAGGTCAATCGAGTGTTGAAGAGATTGATCGTTCTAAATGGTTCAAAGACTCTCATGAAAGAAAGTTCAAAAGGCCGTTGAAATACTTCCAGCGAGATCGAAATGTGTCGCTTGGTGATATTATCAGTTGGGGTTTTCTTTCTCAAGTCAACGCCTATGCAGTTAGAAGAGAATATGGTGTCCAATACTTTAAACGTTTATATGACATTATGTCATTACCATGGTGGGATGTCGATGAGTTATCTCAGGTGAGAACGTTGGAGTATCAGGTGAGACAGAATGATAAGGCGATGTGGGGATATATTAAGTACGAGAATCTGAGAGGATATCTGAAATGGAAGCCTCATCGTCCAAGACGTATTCAAAGAGTAGATCCAGTGACTGGCGTGACAGAAACTATTCTGAATGTAAAGCCTCCAAGAACCATGACAACAATTCCTATGCCAGGAATGGAGCAAGATTTTTATAAAGGGTTCATTGATTGGGTTTATAGCTGTCTGACAACTGAAGCAATCATAACGTACAGAGCTGGTGGTGAGCTGAGATATATTCGTGTCTATGATCCGATGTGGCTGGTAAATTGTTCGGCAAAAGACATTGAATGCTTGTTTATTCACAAGATTCGTTATAAAGTAGAAGATAAAGATCAAGCTCAACAGTTCCAACGTGTGGTATCACTGTGCTTTCAAAAAGGAATTAATTCCGAAAGCAAGTGGAAGTCGTCGTGGTGGGCATTAGATGAAAAGATGAAGAAGAAAGCAAAACGTGAACGTGAACGTGAAAATCGTAGGATGGAAGAGAAAAGAGGAAAGTTTTTGAAGAAACAACAGGAAGAAGAGAAGGCAGAGAAGCGAAAGCATGAAAAGATAAGAATTGCTTTGAGCAGGAAGCCTAAAGGGCGTGAAGAACAGTACAAAGCTGCTATCTAAAGACCAACTTTCAAGACAAAGACTGCGGCTTCATCCAAGGGGGAGTTTGTTGGTGCATAATGTCTAAAGCCTGCGTCTTTGTAAAGTTAGATTAACGTATACGGTCTAGATAGGTTATTTTGTATTAGTTCAAGGGTTGAAAGTGTAATTATATGAAAGTTATGATGCTGGACCGCTTTTGTGACATATGTCCACAAAAGCGAACCAGGCTGGATCGCTCATGTGGACATGTCACATGAGCGGTTCACAAACTCTATAAATACCCCTGAAGTTGTCTTCATTTGTAACGTTGTCTTGTACTCTACGTCGAACTGCTGGCCGTGTGGCAATCGTTATCAAGTGAAGAAAAAGTGTTTAAAGTGTGAATTCATCTGTTTCTACTCCTTTCTGTTACGTTTATCTTTGTATCATGCTGAAAATGTGTTTCCGCCACATTTTCAGTAAGCACTAGCTCTGATTGACTCATTCGTGTGGTCAAAACTGATCCTACACCATTTAAATGGATAAAGCATATATTCTCATAAAGAGATTCAAGCGTACCATTTACAACCCGGTAACATCGGGTTGATTGCTTTCAACATAAACCTTTCGTTCTATCCGTAATACGGATTTAACTTCATACATACAATTTTGCTTACACGACCACCCGTTCTAGACGGATGGTATCATATCCTTACTCGACCGAGTTTACACGAACCGGTCGACTTGCATAGTTTAACATAATTCTTCGTTAGCATAACCAAATCCGCAAGGGATTTACTATTCATTCACTAACACCGTAATCATTATAACATGGAATAATCATTATAACAAGGGTTGTTCGATATAATTTCTAACAAAATATAAGTAAAGTTTTGTATGCAACGGAACATACCTCGGTCTTGTACACCTTCCTCTCTACTAGTGTTCGTGCTTTCTTCCTTCACGCCTACATTATAACATTCGTTTGCTTACTTAGTCAAATTCAAATCATTTCAGCATTTTCTTTTCATACTACACATATAATCATCTCTTAAGCATTTTATCAAACACTTGGTGGGCATTATATTTACAAGCATAATGTACAAGTATTCATAGCATAGATTCTACTTTGTTTACTTTCTAGTCTAACAAAAAGTCGATTAAATTCATATCTTTTCTTTCATTTTATGCTAACTCATCTAATTTACCTATCAGATACAAGATCATGCATCAATTCACAATTGTAAGCATATTATAGAAATCATCATGTTCATCAAAGTCTTACAACAAATGGGTATAAACCCTAACCCTTTCAATAATCAAAATCAAACAAAATTCTCAATCTATTGTGAGTTCCTAACTTACAATTGCACAAGAATTGCACCTAATTTCACGTTTGGGTTAAAAACCCACTTCTCATCACTCACCAAAACAGGATTTTCGACTTACCTATTGATGTTCAAGCTTAGATGGTTGCAAATTCGGGTTCTTGCATTGGTTTGGGCTCTCAATTTCTTCCTAATCTTGAGAATCTCTGAAAGCTAGGGTTTCCCCCCTTGGTCTCTGCTTCTGATCGAACAACAACACACACCAGTGTGTTTGTTTTTGTGAATTTTCTAGAGTAATAAAACTTTCATCACAATTACAAATTCAGCCCCTATGGTTATAAGTGTTGATAATTATCACACTAACTTTCTGTCTTATTAACTAATATCACATTTTTTTTAACTTGGTTAATTCTTACAAGTTATACACTTAAAGTAGCATAAATGAATAGCATATTTTGGGGTGTGACAAGTCTACCCCCCTTAAAAGAGGTTTCGTCCCCGAAACCTGGGCACATAACGAATTTAAATATTGACATACCGAAGAGAAAAGGGTAGTATCTTCGCATTTCATCTTCTGATTCCCACGTAAGTTCCGACCCCTTTCGGTGCTGCAATTGCACCAACACTTGTTTAACAGCTTTGTTGCGGAGGTTCTTCACCTTGACGTCTTTAATGGCTATTGGACTTTCGACATAATTTAACCCCTCGTCTAACTCGATATCATCGAGAGGTACTAATGTTGTTTCATCCGCAAGACACTTTCTCAATTGCGATACGTGGAAGGTATTGTGAATTCCGTCCAGAGTAGGCGGTAATTCTAATCGATATGCAACTTTTCCAACTCGAGCTAAGATTTTAAATGGTCCGATGTAACGAGGACCTAACTTACCCCGTTTGCGAAAACGGATTATGCCCTTCCATGGTGATACTTTCAATAGAACATAATCTCCGACCTGAAATTCAATAGGGCGCCTTCCCTTGTCTGCATAAGCTTTTTGTCGATCCTGGGCTGCTTTCAAACGAGCTCTAATCAATTCAATCTTTTCATTTGTTACTGCTATTAAATCACTCGGCGCGAGCTCCCTTTGCCCCACTTCACCCCAACATACGGGAGTTCTACATTTTCTCCCGTATAGTAGTTCGTAAGGTGCCATTTGAATACCACTATGGTAACTATTATTATAAGAAAATTCCACTAGTGGTAAATGGTCATCCCAACTTCCCCCAAAATCTAAGGCACACGCCCTCAGCATATCAACAAATGTTTGAATGGTTCTTTCTGACTGGCCGTCAGTTTGAGGGTGGTAGGCGGTACTTATGTGTAATTTCGTTCCCACACTCTCGTGAAACTTTTGCCACTAACGAGAAGTAAATCTAGTGTCCCGATCCGAGACAATTGACACGGGCACCCCGTGTCGAGATATAATCTCGTTCATGTAAATTTCCGCCATTTTCTCGGAAGAATAAGCTTCTTTAATGGGAAAGTGAGCACTTTTCGTAAGTCGGTCTACGATTACCCATATTGTATCATGCCCCTTTTTTGTTTTAGGAAGCTTGGTTATTAAATCCATCGTTAGTTCCTCCCACTTCCATACCGGTATCTCCAAAAGTTGTGATTCTCCGTAGGGCTTTCGATGTTCCGCTTTCACTTGAGAGCATGTTAAGCATTTTGCGACATATTTGACGATATCGCGTTCCATACCCGGCCACCAATAATTTGTCTTCAAGTCCCGATACATCTTTGTAGCCCCGGGGTGGACCGAATATCGTGACTTATGTGCCTCGTCGAGTAGAGCGGCCTTGACTTCGCAGAATCGTGGTATCCAAATTTGGTCGAATCGCGTCTTGAGTCCGGTCGAATTTTCTTCTAGTTCATCAATTACACCTTTTAATCTTTCTTTCTTTAAGTCTCCCGCTGCAAGCGACCTTATTTGGGAATCCCGTATCATTTCAAGCAAACGTGGTGTAACTATCATTTTCATGGATCTCACACGAATTGAAGGTGGAGTCTCTTTTCGGCTTAGTGCATTCGCCACCACATTCGCTTTTCCCGGGTGATAAAGGATATCGCAATCATAGTCTTTAATCAGTTCTAACCATCTTCGTTGCCTCATATTCAAGTCTTTCTGTTCAAAGAAATACTTGAGGCTTTTATGATCCGAGTAAATTGTACATTTCGTACCATATAGGTAGTGTCTCCAAATTTTTAAGGCGAACACTACCGCCGCCAATTCCAGACCATGTGTAGGGTAGTTTATCTTGTGAGGTTTTAGTTGCTGCGAATCATATGCAATAACCCTTCCCCTTTGCATTAAAACACAACCTAGACCCTGCCGTGAAGCGTCTGAATAAACAACCAGATCTTCAGTCCCATCTGGCAAAGTAAAAACCGGAGGACTCGACAATTTCTCCTTTAATATACGAAAGGCCTCTTCCTGTTCTGTACCCCATACAAACTTTTCTTTCTTTCTCGTCAGTTTGGTTAAAGGTAGAGCTATCTTCGAGAAATCCTGTATGAACCGTCTGTAGTATCCCGCGAGGCCTAGAAAACTTCTTATCTCAGTCGGATTCTTCGGGGAAACCCACTTCATTACGACATCAGTTTTTGACGGATCTACTAAGACACCCTCCGAATTGATCACATGCCCCAGAAACTGCACTTCTCTGAGCCAAAAGGCGCATTTTGAGAATTTCGCGTAGAGTTTCTCCTTACGGAGAACTTCAAGTACTTCACGCAAGTGCCTTGCATGCTCGGCTTTGCTTCGCGAGTAAACTAGAATATCGTCTATGAACACGATCACAGATTTATCTAACATAGGTCGGCATACCCGGTTCATAAGATCCATAAACGCAGCCGGCGCATTCGTCAATCCAAACGACATGACTAGAAATTCATAGTGCCTATAACGGGTTCTAAACGCGGTCTTTGGAATATCTTCTTCCCGTACTCTAACTTGATGGTACCCCGAACGCAGGTCTATCTTAGAGAACCAATTCGCCCCTTGTAATTGATCAAAAAGGTCGTCAATTCTAGGGAAAGGGTAGCGGTTCTTTATGGTTAGCTTATTTAATTCTCTATAGTCGATGCACATGCGCATCGACCCGTCTTTCTTTTTAACAAATAAGACAGGTGCTCCCCAAGGCGACACACTTGGGCGTATGAAGCCCTTATCTAGAAGATCTTGTAATTGTGTCATTAATTCCCGCATCTCAGTGGGAGCCAACCTATAGGGAGCTTTCGCACCCGGATTCAATTTGATTCAAAACTCTACTTCTCGCTCGGGAGGGAGCCCCGGCAATTCTTCCGGAAATACATCAGGAAATTCGTTCCCAATTTCGACATCTTCAAGTTTCGGGGAACCTTGTTGAGTATCTACCACATAATCTAAATATGTCCTACTCCCATTGAGCACATACTTAATGGCTTGAACAAGGGTACATAGCTCCGCTTCCACCTTTCTTTCGCCTTGTATATTTAATCGCCTTCCACTTGGAGATTGGATAAGTATTGTTTTGGTCTCACAACTTATCTCCGCGTGGTTTTGGGACATCCAATCCATACCCACTATTACTTTAAATTCCCCCAAAATCATAGATATAAGATCGATGTCAAACTCCTCATCTTTGATGGTTAATATACAACTCCTACATATTTCGTGCAACAAATAATTTTTGCTATCGGCTATTTCTACTTCTAAGGGTATCGACATTCGTTCAACCTTAAATGGAGGATGTTGTACAATTTCGTTTGAAATAAACGACATAGTGGCTCCGGTATCAAATAAAACATAAACCGGTATAGAGTTCAATAGAAAGATACCTGAGACCACATTCGGATGGGACTTGGTTTCTTCGGATGTGATTTGGAACATCCTTCCTTTAGTCTTAGAACCCTCTTGCTTCTTATCTTCCTTTTTCGATTCTTGCTGAAGTTTTGGGCATTCTGATTTAATGTGTCCCCTTTCAAAACAATTGAAACAAGTCTTCGGGTTATTTGGGCATTGATAAGATGAATGCCCCTCCTTACCGCATTTGTAGCACCCCTTTTTGCCTAACAGGCACTCTCCAGTATGGAGTTTTCCACAAGTCTTACAAGGAGTAATTCCACCCTTCGATTTTTCCTTCCTCCCTTGGTCTTGAAACTTTCCCTTTTTAGATGGACCCGAACTTGCACCCTTTTCACTTGATCTCTTTTCACCGCGTTCTTCTTGTCTCTTTATTTCAATTTCTCTATCTCGTGCCAGATTGATAAGTTCATCAAGGGTCTCACATTCGAGGGAGTGATGAATTCCCTAAATTCCGCCTTTAATACCCCGTAGAAACGATTGATCTTCATCCTTTCAGTCTTCACAAAATCTCCGCAAAACTTCATCTTATCCATGAAGATATTTGATATCTCATTTATTGACTCATTTTTCTGTCGAAGGCGCAAGAAATCCTCCTGAATCTTATCAATAGCCGACTGAGGACAATGGTATCTCATAAAGGGCTCCTTAAATTCTTGCCAGGTCATTAATTGGAGTCTGTCTTCCCCTATTTCCTTGCTATACGCATCCCACCAATCTTTTGCTTGAAGAGTGAGTTGGCCAGTAGCGAACATCACCTGATCTTCCTTATCACATCGATTTCGTATAAATACCGCTTCTATATTCGAAATCCATCTTTGGAATGCGATCGGATCAATATTACCATCATATGTTGCAGGATTGCACGCCATGAAGTCTTTGTACATGTATCGTCGTTCCTTGCCTTTACTTCTAGACCCTTCAATCAGTTCTTTCAATTCCTCGATCTTACTAGTCATCATAGCATCCACGACTCCCAAAACCCGGATTTCTACCTCTTGAGCTAATCGTGGAAGATGGGCTTGCATAACCCCTTCCGCCACCTCCGTGACCCTACGGTTAAAGGCTTCTTGACGAGTCGTGTCATCATCCTCATTAACGTTTCTTGCATCAGCCATATACACAATGTCATATTTCGTTTAATACAAATCATAAGCTTTCCGTATATCATAGTTCATTAACCCGTGTTCATTTCATTCATACTTTTACATTTTAGATCTTTATCCACTTTTAAAGTTTTCATCATTTGTCCACATCACTCGACATATTACCTTTAGCTTTTATAATTTCATTCGCTCGTAACCACTACCCGTGATTACATCTACCTTTTTAGGCCTTATATGGACCTCACTTGACTAAAAAGTCAGCTTTCAAACAACTCGGGGACTCGAAATACGAAAAATTACATAAATGGAGAAGTTCCGGCGGACCAGACTTCCGCTAGCCGTCGGCGACGGTCTAGCCTCCCGTCGGCGACGGGTCCGGGAAAGTGGCGTCGGCCAACTTTTACCGTAGACAGGTAATTAAGGCGTCGGCTGAATAGGGGCGTCGGCGACGGCCACATAACCCGTCGGCGACGGTCTTTCTATTGCCGGAACGCTGCTGGACTTATTTTTGGCTGACTCGAGCATTTCCTGGGTCCGTTTTCAGCAGCGCTGGTCCCGAGACTTCTTATTCTACCCCCAATATCATTTCATAGCATACGTAACTTAAAATCTTAAGCCGTGAATACATTATACATTCTCATACTAAACGAATATTTAAAACTTTACCTCGTTGACGATCTCGGAGCGAGCACACTTTTGCGTGAGCCATCGGTTTGAGTTCAAGCATTATCACCCTCGCTCGAATCTCTCAAACATTGGCTCTGATACCAACTTGATACGCCCCATACATTAATTAATTCGATGTGTATAATAAAGTAGGAAAATTTTTGAAATTTCGGCATGATCTATTCAATTAAAACCATTAATAACATGTTTTACACAAACAAACTTCAACATTTAA
Organism: Helianthus annuus; assembly: GCF_002127325.2. Classification (NCBI taxonomy): domain Eukaryota; kingdom Viridiplantae; phylum Streptophyta; class Magnoliopsida; order Asterales; family Asteraceae; genus Helianthus; species Helianthus annuus. The sequence goes on from NC_035443.2 coordinate 120,760,270, forward strand.
CATCTTTGACAAACCCCAAGACGGACAAGGTTTACTTTGGACACGACATGACTACAACTACTAAGTTTTTACCTAACGACAAGGACATCGACATACTACATAAGCTTAAATACATATGACCAAAACTTAACCCATATCAAAATAATTTGTGACGGAAGCGTGAGGCGGGCGTAGATCAAGTGTGCACGTTCCAAGCCGTCCATACGCCTAAGTCGAGGATTTACCTACATTCAACAACAAGTTTTAAAAGGTTAGTCCTATTACTTATTTTGCTTACGATACACTTATTAACCGTATTCTTTTAAATTCATTCATTATCATTATGCATTCGATTTACCCATTTAAATGGATAAAGCATATATTCTCATAAAGAGGTTCAAGCGTACCGTTTACAACCCGGTAACATCGGGTTGATTGCTTTCAACATAAACCTTTCGTTCTATCCGTAATACGGATTTAACTTCATACATACAATTTTGCTTACACGACCACCCGTTCTAGACGGATGGTATCATATCCTTACTCAACCGAGTTTACACGAACCGGTCGACTTGCATAGTTTAACATAATTCTTCGTTAGCATAACCAAATCCGCAAGGGATTTGCTATTCATTCACTAACACCGTAATCATTATAACATGGAATAATCATTATAACAAGGGTTGTTCGATATAATTTCTAACAAAATATAAGTAAAGTTTTGTATGCAACGGAACATACCTCGGTCTTGTACACCTTCCGCTCTACTAGTGTTCGTGCTTTCTTCCTTCACCCCTACATTATAACATTCGTTTGCTTACTTAGTCAAATTCAAATCATTTCAGCATTTTCTTTCCATACTACACATATAATCATCTCTTAAGCATTTTATCAAACACTTGGTGGGCATTATATTTACAAGCATAATGTACAAGTATTCATAGCATAGATTCTACTTTGTTTACTTTCTAGTCTAACAAAAAGTCGATTAAATTCATATCTTTTCTTTCATTTTATGCTAACTCATCTAATTTACCTATCAGATACAAGATCATGCATCAATTCACAATTGTAAGCATATTATAGAAATCATCATGTTCATCAAAGTCTTACAACAAATGGGTATAAACCCTAACCCTTTCAATAATCGAAATCAAACAAAATTCTCAATCTATTATGAGTTCCTAACTTACAATTGCACAAGAATTGCACCTAATTTCACGTTTGGGTTAAAAACCCACTTCTCATCACTCACCAAAACAGGATTTTCGACTTACCTATTGATGTTCAAGCTTAGATGGTTGCAAATTCGGGTTCTAGCATTGGTTTGGGCTCTCAATTTCTTCCTAATCTTGAGAATCTCTGAAAGCTAGGGTTTCCCCCCTTGGTCTCTGCTTCTGATCGAACAACAACACACACCAGTGTGTTTGTTTTTGTGAATTTTCTAGAGTAATAAAACTTTCATCACAATTACAAATTCAGCCCCTATGGTTATAAGTGTTGATAATTATCACACTAACTTTCTTTCTTATTAACTAATATCACATTTTTTTAACTTGGTTAATTCTTACAAGTTATACACTTAAAGTAGCATAAATGAATAGCATATTTTGGGGTGTTACAATTGAGCAGAGCCTGAAAGATGCGGATTGGCTCTTTTCATATGCCACTTGTACCTTTGTACCTTCTGAATCGGTCATGTGCTATAGATCATGCGTGACCTTTACTAAGCACGTTATTAGCCTGCGCCGGGTTACGTGTTGGAGACTCATCCAGAATGCTAAGTGTCGAAATCAATGCTCTTTCCTGTAACCCGCGCGAGGTTGGGAGTTGAACATCTTGTTGATTAAGGAGTATGGTCCTGCACGCGACCTGGAAGAAGGTCTGCGCGGCTTTTTGGGACCATACCCCTTCAGTAGGGCTCAAACAATTTTAAATAATTTTGCGACTCATAATAAAATATGTGTAGGACACAAAATTTTTAAATAATTTTGTCACTTCTAATAAAATTTGTGTAGGAGCCAATACATTAATGATGATGAAGGAGGAATTTATGGTTGCATTAATAAAACTTGAGTAACTCTTTAAAAAATTTATTACTATTTTACATCAAAATGTCTATACTACCCTTAGTAATTAAAGAATTAATTAAAAGTTCACAAAAATGATATCTTGATTCACAACCATTGATAAAAAAAAATATAAGAAGATTTTTCTCAAATGAACCTCCCCCTATATACATATATATATATATACATAGGGTAGGGTTCTAGAGTAAATACTAATGTATTTGCGAACTGAGTGAACAAATTCTGGCCATTGATTTACACACGTGGATGGCTAGGATTTCATCATCAAATCGTAATATACACTAGTGTATTTCATCATCAAATCCTGGCCATTAATCTACATACATGTATGGCCAGGATTAGTTCGCTCAGTTCGCAAACTACACTAGTGTTCACTCTTGAACCTAATCCTATATATACATATATATATGCATGTATGGTTCATCCCCTCATTTCCTTACCTCCATCCTCTTTGCCCCATCCTCACACCCGATCTACGTGATACCTACGTGACTGATCATCCTTCAAGGGAGGACTATCACCATACCGCATAGCCTAACTTGCCTTAATTCTTCATTCAAACCATTTAGAAACACGTGGTGCGTCAAAGATCTGGACAAGATTGGTCTATCTACTTTGTATTTAAAACACTTTTGAACATAATGATACATGATTCCAATTGTAATGTAACTTTATCTTTGAACCATATCCCTTATCTAACAAAAAGAGGACTTCAATCCAAAACTTTAGGAATTCTAGGTGTGATCTTTGAAGTTAGCATTAGACCGTGGAGTATGGTGGGGCGGGGGTTTGGAGCATGGGTTGACACGTGGATTATGGGGCACCCAATACCGAAACTCAAGTTCATAGCGGTATGGTGGGCGTGGCTGGGTTGGCGTGGCCAAGCCACATCATTTTTTTCTAATATATATATAGGGTGGGAGTTGGCTACAAAGTCATATTTTTCTAGAAAGTGTAGGAAGTGATATGGTTATGACATGTGTCATCTAGAGAATTTTAATAAAAGGGTACAATGGTAATTCACTAAATAAGTTATTTTTGAAAAAGATAAACCTAAAACAACAAAATGAGACTTTTAAGGAAACTCTATGTCTTATTTATGGAATTGTATCAGTTACGCAGAATCAAACGTGCATCATTCTCTTATCCTTCTGGTGATTTTTTTTTGTTTTGTTTTTTTTTTTTTTTACATATTACGGATCAAAAATGTCAATGTCTAATGCAATGATTGATTGTGATCATGGTAAATGCATCCTGATTTAGTTGTTCGACATGCCGGTATTTGATTAAGTTTTTTTTTTTTTTGCATGTGCATGTATTCTTGACGTTGTGTTTTACTTGTTTTATGGTTTCTTCACACGTAACACACCAGCTTATCGTTCTTGAACAATTTTTTGACGTTGTGTTTTACCAGTTATAGGTTTACTCATTATGTGTTATAACAGTTTATGTTTCATGAAGGACGTATTTTTGTATTTATTGACGTTGTGTTTTACAGGTTATTGGTTTCTTCACAATGTGTTTTATCAGTATGTTTTTATTGACTGTTTCTTCACAATGTGTTTTTCTTCACAGATCCGTCGCAGTGTGTTTTATCGGTGCGTTTTTCTTCATACTTTCTTCGCAGTGTGTTTTTCTTCACATGTTTCTTCTCAGTGTGTTTTATCAGTTTCTGATCCTATTAAATTTTTCTCGTAGTTTCTTCACAATGTGTTTTATCACTAATATAAAACATACTTGATAAAAAAACAAAATTTAACTCCGATTCTCGTCCCTAGATAAAAACAAATCAAACTCCAATTTATTAAATTTCAGATTTTAAACATAATCAAATCTTTTATATTCAACTTCATCCATGATTTTAGGAGATTTTATTTAATGAGGAGAGAGAATGTGGAGAGAGTTATGCAAGAAATAATGAATGATGGTTGTTTCTTTTTTTAAAACATGCTCAATTACCAAAATATCATCAATCAATTAAATCAATCATTAAATAAAATGCATATATTACAAAAATGCCACTCATCTAATCTCAACCATTAAAACCACTCATCCAATGGCCCAAAACACTTCCTACACTTTGTAGGAAAAACACATTTTGTAGACGAACCCGACCCTATATATATATATATATATATATATATATATATATATATATATATATATATATATATATATATATAGGAGGGTTATCTTGAGAACGCTAAATATTGCGAGAATCGTGAGAACGAATGAAAAACCAATCAAAATCGAATTTTTTTAATACAAACATCATTGTAATTAAAATACAATATCAAAAAAGAATTTACAACATCAAATAATTTATTTCTCCTCTGAAAATCACTGCTACGGAAAGTGTGTTTTTCCTAGAAAGTCTAGGAAGCGATCTGGGCCATCCAATAGGTGTGTTTAATGGTTGAGATCATCTTGGTGGCATTTTGGTAATATGTGTTTCTTAAAAATAGGATTATTTAATTAACCAGGGGTAGATATGTCATTTAGTTTGTTTTAAATATGGAAATAATTGTCATTCCATAACCACCCCACATTTCTTTCGAATTTTTTTTCTCTCTCTCTCTCCCTCCCTTTCTCTCTCTCTCTCTCTCTCTCTCTCTCTCTCTCTCTCTCTCTCTTCCTTTTATCCTTCGTGAAGAAACACATCAAGAAAACACATCGTATTAATCTACTTGTTAATCTGTTTGTTGTTAAAACACAGCGTCAAGAAATCCTCCAGCATTACCAGCATGGATGGTAAAACACAGCGTATGAATCTGCTTGCTGTTAAAACACAATGTCAAGAAATCCTCCAGCATTACCAGCTTGCTAATCTGCTTGCTGTTAAAACACAGCGTCAAGAAATCTTCCAGCATTACCAGCATGGATGGTAAAACACAGCGTGTGAATCTGCTTGCTGTTGAAACACAGCGTATGAATCTACTTGAATGCTAAAACACAACTGTATGAATATGGTTGTTGTTAAAACACAACTGTATGAATCTGAATGCTAAAACACAACTGTATGAATCTGCTTGCTGTTAAAACACAACTGTATGAATTTGCTTGCTGTTAAAACACAATTGTATGAATCTGAATGCTAAAACACAACTGTATGAATCTGCTTGCTGTTAAAACACAACTGTATGAATCTGTTTACTGTTAAGACACATCACCAAGAACAAGCTGATGGTTTTGCAATTAAATGTTAATAACCATCTCCACAATCAATAAGTGTGTTTGAAGCCATGATTTTTCTCTCTGGAAAATATATTGAATACGAATACTGCTGGTGAAGAAGAAAACGATAGAAAGAATTGTATATACATATGATTTGAATGAGATTTGGATTCGAAACACAACCAAAATTCCGAAAATCATGGACATAATCAGTTACCTTCGAGATCATGCAATGTTAGTTAATGAAATATAAATTTCAAAATTAAAATGTAAATTAAATAATTGCCCATCTAGTTAAAATAACTCAATGCCACATGTCTAATTCTCATTGCTTCCTAGACTTTTTAGGAAAAATACACTTTCTACCCAACTCCTACCCATATATATATATGTATATATATATATATATATATATATATATAAACCATTAACATACAAAAAATATAGTATCAAAATAAAAACAATCATTCTTCGTCGTCTTCGTCGGTTTTGAACCCAGGAATCGTTGAAACATGATCCACCAAATCAGATCGAAGGTTGTGATGTATATCCCTTGACTTGATCAAAAATTCATTTGTCGATTTATCTTCGTCTATAACTGTTACGTTATCTGGTTGGGGGTCATCGTCATCATAGTAGGTAACGACCGCTCTACCTTCATCCTCCAAAATCATGTTGTGAAAAATGATACATGCGTACATCACGTTTCCAATATGATCCTTGTCCCATAGTCGACAAGGCATTGCCAATATTCGCCACCTTTTCTTCAAAACACCGAACGCTCGCTCGATGTCTTTACGTGCAGCCATTTGGACCCTGTTAAACTTTTATCTCTTTGGATCTATGGTACCGTGTCTTATGAACGATTTTACGAAAACCCCTTACTCCAGGTAAATCCCATCAACTAGATAGTACCCATACACGTACTCAATCTCGTTCACAAAGAAACTTCCTTTAGGTCCTATACCATTTACCCGATCATTGAAAAGGGGCGAGTGGTTTATGATGGTAATATCGTTATGTGAACCTAGCATACCGAAGAACGCATGCCATATCCAAAGATCTTGGGACGCAACCGCTTCAAGCATGATGGCTGGCATCCCGTGATATCCACTCGTGTGAGCGCCTTGCCATGCGGTTGGACATAGTTCCCAAGACCATTTCATACAATCTAAACTACCTAGCATCTCGAGTAGTCCATGATAATCGGCGTGATGTTCCAATATTTGTTGCATGTCACTGAACGACGGCTTTCTCAAATATCTTTTCTTATAAAGTTCTAAAATACACGAACAAAAGCTGTGAAGACTTTCTCTAGCTACACGTGCAGACATTTTTAAATAGTAATCCATAATGTCCGAACTATTGTCGTACGCTAACTGTCTAAGTGCGGCCGTGACCTTTTGCCACGTACTAAATCCTAATTGCCCGGTTACATCCGGTTTTTGTTGGAAAAAAACATACTTCTCCTCAACATCCCTAGATATCCTTAAAAATAAGTTTCTACTCATACGAAAACGACGCCTAAACATTTGTTCATCATACTTAGGTTCGGCTGAGATATAATCGCTTACCAACAAATTGTTAGCGGTGTGCCGTTCACGAGCGATGTACCTCATCCGTTTAGGTTTCGAAGTCTCTTCCTCATCGTCTTCCACGATAGCTTTCACCACCGTCACGATCGTTTGTAGAAATATTTCCGCACCATCGTCAACTGATGATGACGATTCACTTGAACTTGAAGAATTCATGTCAAGATTGTGTTTTATGTATTTGATATTGTGTGAGAAAAATGTTAAATATGGAAGGGTATTTATATAAGAAAAATGTAAAAACTTTGGACACGACATGACTACAACTACTAAGTTTTTACCCAACGACAAGGACATCGACATACTACATAAGCTTAAATACATATGACCAAAACTTAACCCATATCAAAATAATTTGTGACAGAAGCGTGAGGCGGGCGTAGATCAAGTGTGCACGTTCCAAGCCGTCCATACGCCTAAGTCGAGGATTTACCTACATTCAACAACAAGTTTTAAAAAGTTAGTCCTATTACTTATTTTGCTTACGATACACTTATTAACCGCATTCGTTTAAATTCATTCATTATCATTATGCATTCGATTTACCCATTTAAATGGATAAAGCATATATTCTCATAAAGAGATTCAAGCGTACCATTTACAACCTGGTAACATCGGGTTGATTGCTTTCAACATAAACCTTTCGTTCTATCCGTAATACGGATTTAACTTCATACATACAATTTTGCTTACACGACCACCCGTTCTAGACGGATGGTATCATATCCTTACTCGACCGAGTTTACACGAACCAGTCGACTTGCATAGTTTAACATAGTTCTTCGTTAGCATAACCAAATCCGCAAGGGATTTACTATTCATTCACTAACCCCGTAATCATTATAACAAGGGTTGTTCGATATAATTTCTAACAAAATATAAGTAAAGTTTTGTATGCAACGGAACATACCTCGGTCTTGTACACCTTCCTCTCTACTAGTGTTCGTGCTTTCTTCCTTCACGCCTACATTATAACATTCGTTTGCTTACTTAGTCAAATTCAAATCATTTCAGCATTTTCTTTTCATACTACACATATAATCATCTCTTAAGCATTTTATCAAACACTTGGTGGGCATTATATTTACAAGCATAATGTACAAGTATTCATAGCATAGATTCTACTTTGTTTACTTTCTAGTCTAACAAAAAGTCGATTAAATTCATATCTTTTCTTTCATTTTATGCTAACTCATCTAATTCACCTATCAGATACAAGATCATGCATCAATTCACAATTGTAAGCATATTATAGAAATCATCATGTTCATCAAAGTCTTACAACAAATGAGTATAAACCCTAACCCTTTCAATAATCAAAATCAAACAAAATTCTCAATCTATTGTGAGTTCCTAACTTACAATTGCACAAGAATTGCACCTAATTTCACGTTTGGGTTAAAAACCCACTTCTCATCACTCACCAAAACAGGATTTTCGACTTACCTATTGATGTTCAAGCTTAGATGGTTGCAAATTCGGGTTCTAGCATTGCTTTGGGCTCTCAATTTCTTCCTAATCTTGAGAATCTCTGAAAGCTAGGGTTTCCCCCCTTGGTCTCTGCTTCTGATCGAACAACAACACACACCAGTGTGTTTGTTTTTGTGAATTTTCTAGAGTAATAAAACTTTCATCACAATTACAAATTCAGCCCCTATGGTTATAAGTGTTGATAATTATCACACTAACTTTCTGTCTTATTAACTAATATCACATTTTTTTTAACTTGGTTAATTCTTACAAGTTATACACTTAAAGTAGCATAAATGAATAGCATATTTTGGGGTGTTACAAGTCTACCCCCCTTAAAAGAGGTTTCGTCCCCGAAACCTGGGCACATAACGAATTTAAATATTGACATACCGAAGAGAAAAGGGTAGTATCTTCGCATTTCATCTTCTGATTCCCACGTAAGTTCCGACCCCTTTCGGTGCTGCAATTGCACCAACACTTGTTTAACAGCTTTGTTGCGTAGGTTCTTCACCTTGACGTCTTTAATGGCTATTGGACTTTCGACATAATTTAACCCCTCGTCTAACTCGATATCATCGAGAGGTACTAATGTTGTTTCATCCGCAAGACACTTTCTCAATTGCGATACGTGGAAGGTATTGTGAATTCCGTCCAGAGTAGGCGGTAATTCTAATCGATATGCAACTTTTCCAACTCGAGCTAAGATTTTAAATGGTCCGATGTAACGAGGACCTAACTTACCCCGTTTGCGAAAACGGATTATGCCCTTCCATGGTGATACTTCCAATAGAACATAATCTCCGACCTGAAATTCAATAGGGCGCCTTCCCTTGTCTGCATAAGCTTTTTGTCGTTCCTGGGCTGCTTTCAAACGAGCTCTAATCAATTCAATCTTTTCATTTGTTACTGCTATTAAATCACTCGGCGCGAGCTCCCTTTGCCCCACTTCACCCCAACATACGGGAGTTCTACATTTTCTCCCGTATAGTAGTTCGTAAGGTGCCATTTGAATACCACTATGGTAACTATTATTATAAGAAAATTCCACTAGTGGTAAATGGTCATCCCAACTTCCCCCAAAATCTAAGGCACACGCCCTCAGCATATCAACAAATGTTTGAATGGTTCTTTCTGACTGGCCGTCAGTTTGAGGGTGGTAGGCGGTACTTATGTGTAATTTCGTTCCCACACTCTCGTGAAACTTTTGCCAGTAACGAGAAGTAAATCTAGTGTCCCGATCCGAGACAATTGACACGGGCACCCCGTGTTAAGATATAATCTCGTTCATGTAAATTTCCGCCATTTTCTCGGAAGAATAAGCTTCTTTAATGGGTAGAAAGTGAGCACTTTTCGTAAGTCGGTCTACGATTACCCATATTCTATTATTATGCCCCTTTTTTGTTTTAGGAAGCTTGGTTATTAAATCCATCGTTAGTTCCTCCCACTTCCATACCGGTATCTCCAAAGGTTGTGATTCTCCGTAGGGCTTTTGATGTTCCGCTTTCACTTGAGAGCATGTTAAGCATTTTGCGATATATTTGACGATATCGCGTTCCATACCCGGCCACCAATAATTTGTCTTCAAGTCCCGATACATCTTTGTAGCCCCGGGGTGGACCGAATATCGTGACTTATGTGCCTCGTCGAGTAGAGCGGCCTTGACTTCGCAGAATCGTGGTATCCAAATTTGGTCAAATCGCGTCTTGAGTCCAGTCAAATTTTCTTCTAGTTTATCAATTACACCTTTTAATCTTTCTTTCTTTAAGTCTCCCGCTGCAAGCGACCTTATTTGGGAATCCCGTATCATTTCAAGCAAACGTGGTGTAACTATCATTTTCATGGATCTCACACGAATTGAAGGTGGAGTCTCTTTTCGGCTTAGTGCATTCGCCACCACATTCGCTTTTCCCGGGTGATAAAGGATATCGCAATCATAGTCTTTAATCGGTTCTAACCATCTTCGTTGCCTCATATTCAAGTCTTTATGTTCAAAGAAATACTTGAGGCTTTTATGATCCGAGTAAATTGTACATTTCGTACCATATAGGTAGTGTCTCCAAATTTTTAAGGCGAACACTACCGCCGCCAATTCCAGACCATGTGTAGGGTAGTTTATCTTGTGAGGTTTTAGTTGCCGCGAAGCATATGCAATAACCCTTCCCCTTTGCATTAAAACACAACCTAGACCCTGCCGTGAAGCGTCTGAATAAACAACCAGATCTTCAGTCCCATCTGGCAAAGTCAAAACCGGAGGACTCGACAATTTCTCCTTTAATATACGAAAGGCCTCTTCCTGTTCTGTACCCCATACAAACTTTTCTTTCTTTCTCGTCAGTTTGGTTAAAGGTAGAGCTATCTTCGAGAAATCCTGTATGAACCGTCTGTAGTATCCCGTGAGGCCTAGAAAACTTCTTATCTCAGTCGGATTCTTCGGGGAAACCCACTTCATTACGACATCAATTTTGGACGGATCTACTAAGACACCCTCCGAATTGATCACATGCCCCAGAAACTGCACTTCTCTGAGCCAAAAGGCGCATTTTGAGAATTTCGCGTAGAGTTTCTCCTTACGGAGAACTTCAAGTACTTCACGCAAGTGCCTTGCATGCTCGGCTTTGCTTCGCGAGTAAACTAGAATATCGTCTATGAACACGATCACAGATTTATCTAACATAGGTCGGCATACCCGGTTCATAAGATCCATAAACGCAGCCGGCGCATTCGTCAATCCAAACGACATGACTAGAAATTCATAGTGCCTATAACGGGTTCTAAACGCGGTCTTTGGAATATCTTCTTCCCGTACTCTAACTTGATGGTACCCCGAACGCAGGTCTATCTTAGAGAACCAACTCGCCCCTTGTAATTGATCAAAAAGGTCGTCAATTCTATGTAAAGGGTAGCGGTTCTTTATGGTTAGCTTATTTAATTCTCTATAGTCGATGCACATGCGCATCGACCCGTCTTTCTTTTTAACAAATAAGACAGGTGCTCCCCAAGGCGACACACTTGGGCGTATGAAGCCCTTATCTAGAAGATCTTGTAATTGTGTCATTAATTCCCGCATCTCAGTGGGAGCCAACCTATAGGGAGCTTTCGCACCCGGATTCAATTTGATTCGAAACTCTACTTCTCGCTCGGGAGGGAGCCCCGGCAATTCTTCCGGAAATACATCAGGAAATTTGTTCCCAATTTCGACATCTTCAAGTTTCGGGGAACCTTGTTGAGTATCTACCACATAATCTAAATATGCCCTACTCCCATTGAGCACATACTTAATGGCTTGAACAAGGGTACATAGCTCCGCTTCCACCTTTCTTTCGCCTTGTATATTTAATCGCCTTCCACTTGGAGATTGGATAAGTATTGTTTTGGTTTCACAATTTATCTCCGCGTGGTTTTGGGACATCCAATCCATACCTACTATTACTTTAAATTCCCCCAAAATCATAGATATAAGATCGATGTCAAACTCCTCATCTTCGATGGTTAATTTACAACTCCTACATATTTCGTGCAACAAATAATTTTTGCTATCGGCTATTTCTACTTCTAAGGGTATCGACATTCGTTCAACCTTAAATGGAGGATGTTGTACAATTTCGTTTGAAATAAACGACATAGTGGCTCCGGTATCAAATAAAACATAAACCGGTATAGAGTTCAATAGAGAGATACCTGAGACCACATTTGGATGGGACTTGGTTTCTTCGGATGTGATTTGGAACATCCTTCCTTTAGTCTTAGAACCCTCTTGCTTCTTATCTTCCTTTTTCGATTCTTGCTGAAGTTTTGGGCATTCTGATTTAATGTGTCCCCTTTCAAACAATTGAAACAAGTCTTCGGGTTATTTGGGCATTGATAAGATGAATGCCCCTCCTTACCGCATTTGTAGCACCCCTTTTTGCCTAACAGGCACTCTCCAGTATGGAGTTTTCCACAAGTCTTACAAGGAGTAATTCCACCCTTCGATTTTTCCTTCCTCCCTTGGTCTTGAAACTTTCCCTTTTTAGATGGACCCGAACTTGCACCCTTTTCACTTGATCTCTTTTCACCGCGTTCTTCTTGTCTCTTTATTTCAATTTCTCTATCTCGTGCCAGATTGATAAGTTCATCAAGGGTCTCACATTCGAGGGAGTGATGAATTCCCTAAATTCCGCCTTTAATACCCCGTAGAAACGATTGATCTTCATCCTTTCAGTCTTCACAAAATCTCCGCAAAACTTCATCTTATCCATGAAGATATTTGATATCTCATTTATTGACTCATTTTTCTGTCGAAGGCGCAAGAAATCCTCCTGAATCTTATCAATAGCCGACTGAGGACAATGGTATCTCATAAAGGGCTCCTTAAATTCTTGCCAGGTCATTAATTGGAGTCTGTCTTCCCCTATTTCCTTGCTATACGCATCCCACCAATCTTTTGCTTGAAGAGTGAGTTGGCCAGTAGCGAACATCACCTGATCTTCCTTATCACATCGACTTCGTATAAATACCGCTTCTATATTCGAAATCCATCTTTGGCATGCGATCGGATCAATTTTACCATCATATGTTGCAGGATTGCACGCCATGAAGTCTTTGTACGTGCATCGTCGTTCCTTGCCTTTATTTCTAGACCCTTCAATCAGTTCTTTCAATTCCTCGATCTTACTAGTCATCATAGCATCCACGACTCCCAAAACCCGGATTTCTACCTCTTGAGCTAATCGTGGAAGATGGGCTTGCATAACCCCTTCCGCCACCTCCGTGACCCTACGGTTAAAGGCTTCTTAACGAGTCGTGTCATCATCCTCATTAACGTTTCTTGCATCAGCCATATACACAATGTCATATTTCGTTTAATACAAATCATAAGCTTTCCGTATATCATAGTTCATTAACCCGTGTTCATTTCATTCATACTTTTACATTTTAGATCTTTATCCACTTTTAAAGTTTTCATCATTTGTCCACATCACTCGACATATTACCTTTAGCTTTTATAATTTCATTCGCTCGTAACCACTACCCGTGATTACATCTACCTTTTTAGGCCTTATATGGGCCTCACTTGACTAAAAAGTCAGCTTTCAAACAACTCGGGGACTCGAAATACGAAAAATTACATAAATGGAGAAGTTCCGGCGGACCAGACTTCCGCTAGCCGTCGGCGACGGTCTAGCCTCCCGTCGGCGACGGGTCCGGGAAAGTGGCGTCGGCTAACTTTTACCGTAGACAGGTAATTAAGGCGTCGGCTGAATAGGGGCGTCGGCGACGGCCACATAACCCGTCGGCGACGGTCTTTCTATTGCCGGAACGCTGCTGGACTTATTTTTGGCTGACCCGAGCATTTCCTGGGTCCGTTTTCAGCAGCGCTGGTCCCGAGACTTCTTATTCCACCCCCAATATCATTTCATAGCATACGTAACTTAAAATCTTAAGCCGTGAATACATTATACATTCTCATACTAAACGAATATTTAAAACTTTACCTCGTTGACGATCTCGGAGCGAGCACACTTTTGCGTGAGCCATCGGTTTGAGTTCAAGCATTATCACCCTCGCTCGAATCTCTCAAACCTTGGCTCTAATACCAACTTGATACGCCCCATACATTAATTAATTCGATGTGTATAATAAAGTAGGAAAATTTTTGAAAATTTCGGCATGACCTATTCAATTAAAACCATTAATAACCTGTTTTACACAAACAAACTTCAACATTTAACATCTTTGACAAACCCCAAGACGGACAAGGTTTACTTTGGACACGACATGACTACAACTACTAAGTTTTTACCCAACGACAAGGACATCGACATACTACATAAGCTTAAATACATATGACCAAAACTTAACCCATATCAAAATAATTTGTGACGGAAGCGTGAGGCGGGCGTAGATCAAGTGTGCACGTTCCAAGCCGTCCATACGCCTAAGTCGAGGATTTACCTACATTCAACAACAAGTTTTAAAAAGTTAGTCCTATTACTTATTTTGCTTACGATACACTTATTAACCGCATTCGTTTAAATTCATTCATTATCATTATGCATTCGATTTACCCATTTAAATGGATAAAGCATATATTCTCACAAAGAGATTCAAGCGTACCGTTTACAACCCGGTAACATCGGGTTGATTACTTTCAACATAAACCTTTCGTTCTATCCGTAATACGGATTTAACTTCATACATACAATTTTGCTTACACGACCACCCGTTCTAGACGGATGGTATCATATTCTTACTCAACCGAGTTTACACGAACCGGTCGACTTGCATAGTTTAACATAATTCTTCGTTAGCATAACCAAATCCGCAAGGGATTTGCTATTCATTCACTAACACCGTAATACTTATAACATGGAATAATCATTATAACAAGGGTTGTTCGATATAATTTCTAACAAAATATAAGTAAAGTTTTGTATGCAACGGAACATACCTAGGTCTTGTACACCTTCCGCTCTACTAGTGTTCGTGCTTTCTTCCTTCACGCCTACATTATAACATTCGTTTGCTTACTTAGTCAAATTCAAATCATTTCAGCATTTTCTTTTCATACTACACATATAATCATCTCTTAAGCATTTTATCAGACACTTGGTGGGCATTATATTTACAAGCATAATGTACAAGTATTCATAGCATAGATTCTACTTTGTTTACTTTCTAGTCTAACAAAAAGTCGATTAAATTCATATCTTTTCTTTCAATTTTATGCTAACTCATCTAATTTACCTATCAGATACAAGATCATGCATCAATTCACAATTGTAAGCATATTATAGAAATCATCATGTTCATCAAAGTCTTACAACAAATGGGTATAAACCCTAACCCTTTCAATAATCGAAATCAAACAAAATTCTCAATCTATTATGAGTTCCTAACTTACAATTGCACAAGAATTGCACCTAATTTCACGTTTGGGTTAAAAACCCACTTCTCATCACTCACCAAAACAGGATTTTCGACTTACCTATTGATGTTCAAGCTTAGATGGTTGCAAATTCGGGTTCTAGCATTGGTTTGGGCTCTCAATTTCTTTCTAATCTTGAGAATCTCTAAAAGCTAGGGTTTCCCCCCTTGGTCTCTGCTTCTGATCGAACAACAACACACACCAGTGTGTTTGTTTTTGTGAATTTTCTAGAGTAATAAAACTTTCATCACAATTACAAATTCAGCCCCTATGGTTATAAGTGTTGATAATTATCACACTAACTTTCTTTCTTATTAACTAATATCACATTTTTTTTAACTTGGTTAATTCTTACAAGTTATACACTTAAAGTAGCATAAATGAATAGCAAATTTTGGGGTGTTACAATTGAGCAGAGCCTGAAAGATGCGGATTGGCTCTTTTCATCTGCCACTTGTACCTTTGTACCTTCTGAATCGGTCATGTGCTATAGATCCTGCGTGACCTTTACTAAGCACGTTATTAGCCCGCGCCGGGTTACGTGTTGGAGACTCATCCAGAATGCTAAGTGTCAAAATCAATGCTCTTTCCTGTAACCCGCGCGAGGTTGGGAGTTGAACATCTTGTTGATTAAGGAGTATGGTCCTGCGCGCGACCTGGAAGAAGGTCTGCGCGGCTTTTTGGGACCATACCCCTTCAGTAGGGCTCAAACAATTTTAAATAATTTTGCGACTCATAATAAAATATGTGTAGGACACAAAATTTTTAAATAATTTTGTCACTTCTAATAAAATTTGTGTAGGAGCCAATACATTAATGATGATGAAGGAGGAATTTATGGTTGCATTAATAAAACTTGAGTAACTCTTTAAAATATTTATTACTATTTTACATCAAAATGTCTATACTACCCTTAGTAATTAAAGAATTAATTAAAAGTTCACAAAAATGATATTTTGATTCACAACCATTGATAAAAAAATATAGGGTCTAGATTAATTCATTTTTTCTTCTTTTAAGAAGATTTTTCTCAAATGAACCTCCCCCTATATACATACATATATATATATATACATAGGGTAGGGTTCTAGAGTAAATACTAATGTATTTGCGAACTGAGTGAACAAATTCTGGCCATTGATTTACACACGTGGATGGCTAGGATTTCATCATCAAATCGTAATATACACTAGTGTATTTCATCATCAAATCCTGGCCATTGATCTACACACATGTATGGCCAGGATTAGTTCGCTCAGTTCGCAAACTACACTAGTGTTCACTCTTGAACCTAATCCTATATATACATATATATATATATATATATATATGCATGTAGGGTTCATCCCCTCATTTCCTTACCTCCATCCTCTTTGCCCCATCCTCACACCCGATCTACGTGATACCTATGTGACTGATCATCCTTCAAGGGAGGACTATCACCATACCGCATAGCCTAACTTGCCTTAATTCTTCATTCAAACCATTTAGAAACACGTGGTGCGTCAAAGATCTGGACAAGATTGGTCTATCTCCTTTGTATTTAAAACACTTTTGAACATAATGATACATGATTCCAATTGTAATGTAACTTTATCTTTGAACCATATCCCTTATCTAACAAAAAGAGGACTTCAATCCAAAACTTTAGGAATTCTAGGTGTGATCTTTGAAGTCAGCATTAGACCGTGGAGTATGGTGGGGCGGGGGTTTGGAGCATGGGTTGACACGTGGATTATGGGGCACCCAATACCGAAACTCAAGTTCATAGCGGTATGGTGGGCGTGGCTGGGGTGGCGTGGCCAAGCCACATCATTTTTTTCTAATATATATATATAGGGTGGGAGTTGGCTACAAAGTCATATTTTTCTAGAAAGTGTAGGAAGTGATATGGTTATGATGTGTGTCATCTAGAGAATTTTAATAAAAGGGTACAATGGTAATTCACTAAATAAGTTATTTTTGAAAAAGATAAACCTAAAACAACAAAATGAGACTTTTAAGGAAACTCTATGTCTTATTTATGGAATTGTATCAGTTACGCAGAATCAAACGTGCATCATTCTCTTATCCTTCTGATGATTTTTTTTTTGTTTTGTTTTGTTTTTTTTTTTTTTTTTTGCATATTGCGGATCAAAAATGTCAATGTCTAATACAATGATTGATTGTGATCATGGTAAATGCATCCTGATTTAGTTGTTCGACATGCCGGTATTTGATTAAGTTTTTTTTTTTTTGCATGTGCATGTATTCTTGACGTTGTGTTTTACTTGTTTTATGGTTTCTTCACACGTAACACACCAGCTTATCGTTCTTGAACAATTTTTTGACGTTGTGTTTTACCATTTATAGGTTTACTCATTATGTGTTATAACAGTTTATGTTTCATGAAGGACGTATTTTTGTATTTATTGACATTGTGTTTTACAGGTTATTGGTTTCTTCACAATGTGTTTTATCAGTATGTTTTTATTGACTGTTTCTTCACAATGTGTTTTTCTTCACAGATCCGTCGCAGTGTGTTTTATCAGTGCGTTTTTCTTCATACTTTCTTCGCAGTGTGTTTTTCTTCACATGTTTCTTCTCAGTGTGTTTTATCAGTTTCTGATCCTATTAGATTTTTTTCGTAGTTTCTTCACAATGTGTTTTATCACTAATATAAAACATACTTGATAAAAAAACAAAATTGAACTCCGATTCTCGTCCCTAGATAAAAACAAATCAAACTCCAATTTATTAAATTCCAGATTTTAAACATAATCAAATCTTTTATATTCAACTTCATCCATGATTTTAGGAGATTTTATTTAATGAGGAGAGAGAATGTGGAGAGAGTTATGCAAGAAATAATGAATGATGGTTGTTTCTTTTTTTAAAACATGCTCAATTACAAAAATATCATCAATCAATTAAATCAATCATTAAATAAAATGCATATATTACAAAAAATGCCACTCATCTAATCTCAACCATTAAAACCACTCATCCAATGGCCCAAAACACTTCCTACACTTTGTAGGAAAAACACATTTTGTAGACGAACCCGACCCTATATATATATATATGGGAGGGTTATCTTGAGAACGCTAAATATTGCGAGAAGCGTGAGAACGAATGAAAAACCAATCAAAATCGAATTTTTTTAATACAAACATCATTGTAATTAAAATACAACATCAAAAAAGAATTTACAACATCAAATAATTTATTTCTCCTCTGAAAATCACTGCTACGGAAAGTGTGTTTTTCCTAGAAAGTCTAGGAAGCGATCTGGGCCATCCAATGGGTGTGTTTAATGGTTGAGATCATCTTGGTGGCATTTTGGTAATATGTGTTTCTTAAAAATAGGATTATTTAATTAATCAGGGGTAGATATATCATTTAGTTTGTTTTAAATATGGAAATAATTGTCATTCCATAACCACCCCACATTTCTTTAGATTTTTTTTTCTCTCTCTCTCCCTCCCTTTCTCTCTCTCTCTCTCTCTCTCTCTCTCTTCCTTTTATCCTTCGTGAAGAAACACATCAAGAAAACACATCGTATTAATCTACTTGTTAATCTGTTTGCTGTTAAAACACAGCGTCAAGAAATCCTCCAACATTACCAGCATGGATGGTAAAACACAGCGTATGAATCTGCTTGCTGTTAAAACACAATGTCAAGAAATCCTCCAGCATTACCAGCTTGCTAATCTGCTTGCTGTTAAAACACAGCGTCAAGAAATCTTCCAGCATTACCAGCATGGATGGTAAAACACAGCGTATGAATCTGCTTGCTGTTGAAACACAGCGTATGAATCTGCTTGAATGCTAAAACACAACTGTATGAATATGGTTGTTGTTAAAACACAACTGTATGAATCTGAATGCTAAAACACAACTGTATGAATCTGCTTGCTGTTAAAACACAACTGTATGAATTTGCTTGCTGTTAAAACACAACTGTATGAATCTGAATGCTAAAACACAACTGTATGAATCTGCTTGCTGTTAAAACACAACTGTATGAATCTGTTTACTGTTAAGACACATCACCAAGAACAAGCTGATGGTTTTGCAATTAAATGTTAATAACCATCTCCACAATCAATAAGTGTGTTTGAAGCCCTGATTTTTCTCTCTGGAAAATATATTGAATACGAATACTGCTGGTGAAGAAGAAAACGATAGAAAGAATTGTATATACATATGATTTGAATGAGATTTGGATTCGAAACACAACCAAAATTCCGAAAATCATGGACATAATCAGTTACCTTCGAGATCATGCAATGTTAGTTAATGAAATATAAATTTCAAAATTAAAATGTAAATTAAATAATTGCCCTTCTAGTTAAAATAACTCAATGCCACATGTCTAATTCTCATTGCTTCCTAGACTTTTTAGGAAAAATACACTTTCTACCCAACTCCTACCCATATATATATATATATGTATATATATATATATATATATATATATATATATATATAAACCATTAACATACAAAAAATATAGTATCAAAATAAAAACAATCATTCTTCGTCGTCTTCGTCGGTTTTGAACCCAGGAATCGTTGAAACATGATCCACCAAATCAGATCGAAGGTTGTGATGTATATCCCTTGACTTGATCAAAAATTCATTTGTCGATTTATCTTCGTCTATAACTGTTACGTTATCTGGTTGGGGGTCATCGTCATCATAGTAGGTAACGACCGCTCTACCTTCATCCTCCAAAATCATGTTGTGAAAAATGATACATGCGTACATCACGTTTCCAATATGATCCTTGTCCCATAGTCGACAAGGCATTGCCAATATTCGCCACCTTTTCTTCAAAACACCGAACGCTCGCTCGATGTCTTTACGTGCAGCCATTTGGACCCTGTGAAACTTTTATCTCTTTGGATCTATGGTACCGTGTCTTATGAACGATTTTACGAAAACCCCTCACTCCGGGTAAATCCCATCAACTCGATAGTACCCATACACGTACTCAATCCCGTTCACAAAGAAACTTCCTTTGGGTCCTATACCATTTACCCGATCATTGAAAAGGGGCGAGTGGTTTATGATGGTAATATCGTTATGTGAACCTAGCATACCGAAGAACGCATGCCATATCCAAAGATCTTGGGACGCAACCGCTTCAAGCATGATGGCTGGCATCCCATGATATCCACTCGTGTGAGCGCCTTGCCATGCGGTTGGACAAAGTTCCCAAGACCATTTCATACAATCTAAACTACCTAGCATCTCGAGTAGTCCATGATAATCGGCGTGATGTTCCAATATTTGTTGCATGTCACTGAACGACGGCTTTCTCAAATATCTTTTCTTATAAAGTTCTAAAATACACGAACAAAAGCTGTGAAGACTTTCTCTAGCTACACGTGCAGACATTTTTAAATAGTAATCCATAATGTCCGAACTATTGCCGTACGCTAACTGTCTAAGTGCGGTCGTGACCTTTTGCCACGTACTAAATCCTAATTGCCCGGTTACATCCGGTTTTTGTTGGAAAAAAAACATACTTCTCCTCAAGATCCCTAGATATCCTTAAAAATTAGTTTCTACTCATACGAAAACGACGCCTAAACATTTGTTCATCATACTTAGGTTCGGCTGAGAAATAATCGCTTACCAACAAATTGTTAGCGGTGTGCCGTTCACGAGCGATGTACCTCATCTGTTTAGGTTTCGAAGTCTCTTCCTCATCGTCTTCCACGATAGCTTTCACCACCGTCACGATCGTTTGTAGAAATATTTCCGCACCATCGTCAACTGATGATGACGATTCACTTGAACTTGAAGAATTCATGTCAAGATTGTGTTTTATGTATTTGATATTGTGTGAGAAAAATGTTAAATATGGAAGGGTATTTATATAAGAAAAAAGTTATTTTTTTTGTAAAATTCAACCCCAACGGCTAGCCCAAACGGCTATTTTGTTGGCCAATGAGATCCCGCCATGTCATGCTTGTAGCCCCGCCCAACGCCCGGGCTGAAACCCCCGCCAAAGGAGCCACGCCGGAACCCAAGCCCACCCGGAATGGTGACTTAGGCGTTTGCACCCAACCCACGCCCCAACCCCCGTCCCATACCCATAGTCTTAGTAATGGTTCAAGCATCAACCAAAAGTTATCTCTTTCTCCTTTCTTAGCAACTTCTTTAGTTTCCAATTCCACATCATCACTCTCTTTCCATCATTCGACTCGTGTTAATCACTGCCCGATGAATAATATTTTCCTAGACAAATTTCTATACCCGAATACCATGACAATTCAATATTGTAGATCATAATAATATGCACGAAAAACAAGAAAAAATCACCACAGGCATGTCCGTGATCTCGACATTCATGGTTGGCCTCAACGCGTGTGATTACATAACTATAAAAATTCTAACAAATAAAAACTCATATAAAATTTTAGTGACTAGATTGGTATATATTCTATGATGATCTATAAGTTTTTAAAAATTACTGTCTCAAAAACATTTATTAAGATTTATATTTCTAAGTTATCTATAACTATATCTATATTTATAGTCTATAATATACCTTATATAAAGCATAAACTTGTAATTTACTCTCCACTTTAAGACGCTTAGTATTAATTCTATTGTGTATGATACAAGTGCTCTGTACAATAGTTCTTAACTTGTCCATACTTATTATTGATATTTAACTAGTTATCTCAGTTTCATATTAGATTAAAAAACTGGTCTTTACTGTTTGGTTCGTACACAGGTTCCCCGCCGCAACGCACGATGGGGAAATCCTAGTTAGCTTTAAAAATTTGCGCAGGTGTGTAACCATGTATGACATTTCTACACCTAGTCAATATACATACTCATTTACAATATATAATGGCAATGTTGTAATTAAATAAGGTTTCACTACATTCAATTCATTACATTAATTATTATCTTTATTTATAATACTTTAAGTTAAGGTTTAAATATACATTTATATTTTTATGAGTAAGGTAATTGTACAAACTAGAATTTAGACCTGCGGGCGTTGCCCCGCAGGCTAGTAAATTTTACAAAGTGTGAGCGAACGTTGTCTCCATATGGTTTATTTATAATGTTGACTTAACTTTTTATTAGTAATTCCTAATTATAATGTTGAGTTAAGGGCTTTAAAATATCTAACTCAATGACTAAACAGGCTAGTTGAAGCCTGCTTCTTTAACATAGAGCATTATGTAACCTATGAAATCCTAGTAAGAAAGTTCAACAGGCAACTTCTATTTCGTATAACCATGAAATGATGAAGCGGACAACATATTTAACATAATGCAAAGCATGGCTTGATATGAAACATTTAACGAATACTACAAATATCCAAAATTTAATCGTACGAAAGATGATCTAGACAGTTATTCCAATCGGGAAGCATATTAAATTCAGATTCTAGAAGCGCAATCCCGAGCCCTTCTATAAAATGACACTATTACCTTATGATTGTTAAACCAACTTGTGAATTTCATCCCAACAAATGCATCATCCTCAACAGAGCATCCATGTAAAATAGCACTATACCTGAATTGCATATATTTAATTAGTATATCATCTACTAAAATAAAAAATAATATAGGTAGATGTGTGGACTACATAATCTTTTTTTTTTTTTTTTGAAACACACCCAAAGCCAAGGGTACAATTACCCTAAGCTAAATTTTGTTGCTTATTTATAATTTATAATTATAATGTATAATATGTCTTAACATGAGAAGTGAAGGAATATATTTTTTTATTTTTTATTTTTGAATTTTTTCTCATTTTGTCAAGCATATGTTTTAGTACCAAAATCTAGAAAAAAAAAGTGCATATGCACTAGTAGTCATTACACATAATTACTCTACTCTACTAGAGTAAATATGCGATTTTTTTTTTAATTTTGCAACTAAAAATTAGGGGTGTGCAAAAAACCAAATTAACCGAACCATAACCGAATTAACCGACAAAACCCAATCGAAAAAACCGAACCAAACAAAAAACTGATGGGTCGGTTAATAGTTTTTTTGAAACCGAAAGTAGCGGGTCGGTTATGATTATCATTTTTTCCATACTCACCATAATCGAACCGAACCGACATTTAATAAATTTTTGTAAGATTTAGGACTTTTCACCATATTTTTAATATTTGATGTTGTTTATTGAAGATTTTTAGTATTTATAGGTTTTCATATCGTTTTGTGGTTTTGGTTGGATTTTTATTTGAATTTATGGAATGTATTATATCACTTTATTTCAATGTTCGATAATAATTGGTATTAATATTATAGATTATATGTATTTTTAATACTATTTAATATACTAATATATACAAATATGCAAAAACAATTTATTCCATGTTAAAAAAATTAAGCTATTTTTAGCTAAGCTAAATACACGGTTAACCACCCATAACCGACCGCTATAACCATCAAAACTGAATAACCATAACCACCATAACCGATCGGTTATGGCTATGGTTATCCATTAACCGACATCACGGTTATGGTTATGGTTTTAGGTCAAAGCCGGACCAAACCGACCCATGCACACCCCTACTAAAAATCATGCTTAAGTAGATGAAGAAAAAAATCAAAAAAGAAAATCTTCTTTCACTTCCTTTGTAAAGACTCATTTGTATTTGTATTTGATCTTTATATATTTTTTATAACCAATATTATCTTATTTAAATACTTAATTATATAATTACCATATAATAGATATTTACGTAGTTATAATTAGGGGTGCAAACGAGTCGAGCCGAGCCCGAACTCGACCAGGCTCGAGCTCGAGCTCGTTTAACATATGAAAGCTCGAGCTCGGCTCGAAGGTAATTATTCAAGCTCGAGCTCGGCTCGGGCTCGACTCGTTTAGTATTTATTAATTAATTTATATTAATTATAATTATTATTGTACACATAATTAAGTTATTTTTTATATTTATATAAATGGTAATTATTATTATATAAATATATGTTTAATATATTAATAAAAAATATATAAACAGAAAGCTCGTTTAGGCTCGCGAGCCGGCTCGAGCTCGATAAGCGAAGCTCAGGCTCGGCCTCGATAAGCGAAGCTCGGGCTCGAGCTCGAGCTCGTTTACTAAACGAGCTTGTTTTTTAGGCTCGGGCTCGAGCTCGTTTAAGCTCGGCTCGTTTGAGTTTTTTTTCGAGCCGAGCTCGAGTAGCTTGCGAGTAGCTCGGCTTGTTTGCACGCTAGTTATAATAATAATAATAATAATAATAATAATAATAATAATAATAATAATAATATAATCAATGTTTAAGCTAGAGATTGATCTCTCCAAGTCCACTCTATTGCGGGAAAGAAGTGGATTACAATTATATTTTCAGTACACTAATGCCATCATGTGACCTTAAAAAAGGAGATGAACATCTTACAACGCAAATCCATTTACGTACAACTATCCAATGCATTTAAGCTTTAGGGTATAACTCATGAGTCAAATTGATTACATCTCCAAAAGCCAAAAGCTCATACCTTCGTCCCTTTAAGGTGAGGACCGAGTATGGCCCATCTTTTAATACGACCTTCACATTCATTAAAAAGGAGAACTTGACCGAAACCATCCACCCCTATTACGGATCGTTGATCCTCTATTAATTATTATTATTATTAGTTTATTTTATTTCACTTTTACGTGTCGAATATTTTTATTTATAAGTAACTAGGTTAGAACCCCGTGTATTACACGGGTTTCATTTAATAAATGTAATGTTATGTACTAAATAAATAAACAATATATTTTTAAAAACCTCATTTATTACACGTGTTGAGTAAATATAATTTTATATATTAAATAATAAAAAATTCTATCTTTAAGAATCTCGTGTATTTTGCGGGTTGAATAAAAGTAATTTTATATACCAAACAATAAAAAAGTTATATTTAAAAAAAAAACTATGTATTCAAGGGTGAAAGAAATGTAATTTTATATACTAAATAATAAAAAAATATATTTAAAAAAAACTTTTATGCATGTTTATCTACTATTAAGTGAAACAATGGTTTTTAGTTTAGATAAGACTTTACGATTTGAAGTTAAGTTTATGCCAATGATTTGAGTAAATTGTCAAAATTGTTCCTGAGGTTTGGGCATGTTTGTCATTCTCATCCAAAACAATGGTACTGTATCATATAGTCCTTCACTTTTGAGATTTATTTGTCATTTTCATTTAAACGTCTTATTTGCTTTATTTTTTCTATCAAACTTTTGGATGAAAATGACAAAAAATCCCAATTCTCAGGGACGATTTTGGCAAAAAAAATCAGACGTTTAGAAATGAAAACTTTAGACTAAACTGGTAAAATTATCCAAATCACATGAACTAAAATGACATTTAATTCTAAAATTTAAAAAAGAAAAAACACCCATTATTCCGTTAATAAGGCTATACCAAATATTACATTTGTTGTGAAATACAAATTTTTATCATTAAAAACATATTTTAAATCAACTTCATCGTCTCCTAAGTAAATGCTTTACTGCTATATAATTTAAATTAGATAATAATGTGAAATACAAATTTTTATTATCAAAAACATATTTTAAATCAACACTCATCGTTCCTAAGTAAATGCTTTATTGTTATATTATTTAAATTAAATAATACTATTATTAAAAGGGATGAGGTACCAGAGAATGACATGTGTACAAAAAGATTTTTGTTTAGAGTAAATTTCAAAGTTCGTCCTTTATGTATGTCTAATATATCAAAGTATGTCCTTTATCTTTAATATCTTCAAGAAACATACTTAATGTTTGCAAATCCTTACATGTTACGTCCTTTAGTCCTAATCCAGTTACTTTTCATGGTTAAATTTGACTAAGTCAACCCCACATAAGGGTATTTTAGTCATTTTGCCTTGAACATTAAAATAAATAATAAACAAAACAATTTAAAAACACATAAATATAAATCCCTCTTTATCTCTCTGAATTCTGTATAACCTTCTCCTTTTTATCTCTAATTGACCTAACTCTACCTCCACCTTAACTCCACCACCATCTACTACCACCACACCTCCACCACCACCTCCACCTCCACCGTCGCCACCTCAACTCCACGTCCACCACCACTCCACCTAACATAACTGCACATCAGCAACCAAAACGCACACACAAATCAACAATATCTCTAATCAAACACTCAATTCACTAAAACAAACACAGTTTAACCTCAGATCCACTACAATTACGCTTACAAAATCAACAAACACCTCAACCGTAAACAAATTACCAGATGAACAGGCACTTTGATGCGTTTGACAACCAGCACCTCCTCCACCGTACCTACCACCAGCACCTCCTCCACCGTATCATCACCACCCCCAAATCCAAAATCAAATCAAATCAAACCCGTATCATCTCCTCCACCGTACCTACCACCAGCACCTCCTCCACCGTATCTACACTCGTTTCTTTATTCTTGAACATTAATCGAGATGGAGGGTGGTGGGTTTTTGTCTGAAGCAGAGAGAGAGAACGACGGTAGAACAGTTAGGGTTCTGATCTGAAAATAAAACCCTAAATGTAAAAAACACCTATATGTTTCAATAACCTGCAAAAAAGTGAAAAATTAGGGTTCCGATCTGGTAGAACAGTTAGAGAGAGAGAACGACGGCAGGTAGTGGTGGTGGCAAGTGGGTTGTGGCGGTGAAGTGGTGGTGGTGGCAGATCGGTGGTGGTGGTGGTGGTGGCGGTGGCGGTGGCGGTGGCGGTGGCGGTGGCGGTGGCAGGTGGGTTGTGGTTGTGGGGGTAGGATAATTAGAAAGAGAGAGGGGGAGAAGATTATCTGTATATATACACACATATAACTCTAAATACATACATACAGACATATATAATTCTATAATTCTAAAATTGTTTTATTTATTGGTTTTATGATTATTTATTATAATATTTAGGTTAAAATGACTAAAATACCCTTATGTGGGGTTGACTTAGTCAAATTTAACCATGAAAAGTAACTGGATTAGGACTAAAGGACGTAACATGTAAGGATTTGCAAACATTAAGTATGTTTCTTGAAGATATTAAAGATAAAGGACATACTTTGATATATTAGACATACATAAAGGACGAACTTTGAAATTTACTCTTTTGTTTATTAGTATAGGAAGATTTATATAGTGTTTAAACACAAGTGTCGTATCCAAATACCAGGGTAATATATGTTACGCTTGTATACTATTTAAATCAAACTTAAACCAACATCTGAAGCAAGCTGGATACCAAGTCGGTTTTTGAATTTTTGGGTCATGTTAGATGTCGGGATCTGAACTATAATCGTTTTTCAAATCCAGTTTGTGATTATGAACCGATCTGACTCGAATATCTTAAACATATATTTATGATAAGTATATTATATAGTTTATTTATTATGCTCTTTGAACCAGCCAAACCGGTGAACCGGATCGAATGGTCGTACAGGATTTCTATTTTTTCTTTAAATTCCCACTTGCGAGTATGAATGAAATCGCTATTAATAATAATAATAATAATAATAATAATTCTCACTTGATACATTCATTACTCCGTGCTCTCTATTATATTTGTTTAAGTTTTCATAGTTTATTAAAATCGAAGATTTATACATTTTCATATTTTGTTTTAAATTTCATACACACACATTCTTTATGACGCAATCCAGTTTCTTAAATCGAACAGCAAACCAATAAAACAATCCGTTTACTTTCCAATCCAATTACGAAAACATTGGATTTGTAAAGTCGAGTTAACAACATGTATGTAATCATAAAAATACGTGTAATAAATGATAAAAGTACCCTAAATATAAAAATATATCTATAAGAGTTTTGAAATGATCCTTACAAAGTTTATTTTTTCTACAAAGTGTATAAAGTCATAAAACACTACAATTTCAGGCGTAAAATAAATTCAAAATCCACAAATAACAAAGTGAAGATCATTAAAACACAATAGCAAAACCCTACAAGTCTATAAAAACTTCAAACACACGATCATAGAACTATGAATGTAAAACACAACATGATAATCAACATAAAACACACTAATATTAGTTATTCGATAATCAAAGCATTATCATCCAAAACACAACGCAAAACCCACAAATATGCTATTTTAGTAATCTTCACTTTGTTATTTGTGGGTTTGAAGTGTGTTTTATGATTGAT
Source organism: Helianthus annuus (assembly GCF_002127325.2). NCBI lineage: Eukaryota > Viridiplantae > Streptophyta > Magnoliopsida > Asterales > Asteraceae > Helianthus > Helianthus annuus. The sequence continues at coordinate 120,788,652 of NC_035443.2, forward strand.
ATTATAGTGTTTTGTGACTTTTGACACTTTGTAGGAAAAATAGATTTTATAGCCAACTCTCACCTATATTTCTGATATGCTTTGATAATTGATGAACGGACACATAGTTTGTGGGACCTTGCCTCTCACCCTTTTTACTTTGCCTACATTAATGGTATCTAAAATCACAGTATGTTTCGAAGTGAGATTCTCTAATCATATGTTTTAAAGGGTAAAGCTTCCATTTATCATGAGAGTTTCTGGTCTCTTAATGTTGTCATGATTATTATATAAAAGATAACAAAACAAAAGTGTTTAGAAAAGCAAAAGTTGTCTGATTTGACCATTGTCAACACTTCTTATTTTTCTTTCGTTATGCTTAACAATTCTGATTATATTACATTCCTATATCATTTAAAGGTTTAGAATCTAGTTATTATATTTGGAGAAACATTAACCGAAAAATAAAGTTATGTAATTAGTTTATATTAGAGCATCTTCGATGCATCCAATTTGAAACATTCATAAATGTGTCATTTCAGTTACCACATCAGATTTTCACAGATTCTTTAAAATAACTGTTTTCTTTCTAATGCTACACGCTTTCAAACACCCACCCTTCTTAAAAAACCAAATTATATATAAAATTATCTTGTTGTCCGTGAGGGGAAACCACCACCATTCTATCTCGTTGAATTTGGATTTCCGAACGCCCATGAACACTCCAATGAATTTGGTTTTCATTCCCGCCCGAAGCATACGGTTTAACTTACGCCCTATGAGGCAGTTTGGTAAAATTGTCTCTATAAATAACATGTTTACCGTCTTTGTTTGCTATTAGTTATAGCAAATGTCATTTATGAAGATTTTTCAGAATATAAAGTAAAGCCTTTTATTTATATATGACACATACTTGTGGGATTCCCCACGCGTTGCGGCGGGCATTCGGTTGGCATTGATTTTGTTCATTACAATACTGGTACGATGATTGAACTTGGTATAACAACCGAAAGAAACATACGTAAGAGGATATCGACACGTGTTTTGCATAGATAGAAAACTATAAAAGCGAAACCCGATATAGGTTTCAAAGCCCAATAAGAAACAAAGGAATTAAAAAATTTATTAAAAAACCTATTAATAGCCAAACCCAACATATTTAACAAATTAATTAAATAAAGTCTAAACATACGAATAAACTTAACGTACTAAACATACGAATTGCATTGCATGAAAAGGACAAAAGCAGTAACTATCAAAATTACTCTTGCAGAGTAATTTTGATCTTTTGTAGAGTAATTTTATAAAATGTTCATGTAGAGTAATTTTGGTCTTGTAGGGTAATTATCAAAATTACACTAACCCCCCCCCCCCAAAAAAAAAAAATTGATCTTTTGTAGAGTAATTTTGGTCTTGTAAGGTAATTATCAAAATTACTCTAAAAAGAACAAAATTACTCTACAAAAGATCAAAATTACTCTACAAAAGAACAAAATTACTCTACAAGAACATTTTACAAAATTACTCTACAAAAGATCAAAATTTATAGTTACTGATAATTACAAAAATGACACCGTGCTTTTTTATCTTTTCCTTCGGTTCGTACGTTTTGTACGTTGAGGTTATTTGTATTTGATCTTTATCCTTAACAGCTAAGCCCAGTATATTATTAGGCTTAAGTGGCTAGCAAAAAAATCTGCAAAAAAGGGAAAAACATCAGACAAAACTCACCCACCAAGATTTGAACCTACGACAACCGCTTCATAAAATGCACACCTGACCACTACACTCGCAGTGGTTTTCTTTTTTATTTTGTGTCGAATTGTATACATCTTATAAACAGCTCGAGAGAAAAAAATTGAAGGGTTGGGTTTTGTTGCAAACTAGTATTAAATCCCCCTGCGCTTGCGGCGGGGGCATAAACCTTGTCAAGTAGCACTAATGCTACACAACTACCAGCGAACCAGTAAAACCGGAAAAGTTCATAAAAACAAAATAAACAAAAAGGAAAATATAATACCGAACGAAAAGCATATGTAAATCGTTGAACCACGCATGCCTGTTGCGGCATTTTAATGTGAAGAAATTAGACTGAAACATTAAAATAGAAAAGAAAAACTAAATCGATCTAAGACCATGCACGTTGCGACAAACCTATCAAACAAGAAAAAATAGACGCGTTGTGACGGTCCTGTCAAACGGGAAAAAAAATAGACGAAAAATGTTGAAATCCACACGCACATTGCGGCGTGTTCACTTGCAAAATTAGAACAAAACGTAAAACGAATAATTTACAAAAGATGAAAAATATGGGGATCAAAGTTTAAAATAAAAATTTGTTGAGTTAAATTGCAAAAATGAAATATTTTAGGTTAAAACTAAAAAAACAAAGAGGTTAAAGTGTAAAAAATGAAAACCTTTAGATTAGATATGAAAACTCAAAAAAAATTTAGAAAACTCCCCATGCTTATTGTACAACTTTATAAAACACTAACATGTTCCTAATTTATAATATGGTAATATTTATGATGATTGGGATTATTATGATGTGAAGAATTTTGTGTGGGTGGTGTAAAGAATTTAGGGGTTTGTTTTTAGTTTATGTATTGGGTTTATCATTTTTATGAAATCAAGGGGTAGGGGTGGTCATTACTTGTAAGGGCCGGCCCAACAGGCTAATGGACCTAAGAAATCGCTTAGGGCCTTCACTTTTTAAGGGCCTCCATATTAACAATCTTTTTACACATAGTATTGGGCTTGGGTTGTTTGATGTTGGGCCAATGCACTAAAGGGAACTAAAAGAAATAGGACATACTAGAAGACACGCTATAGCGCGCTTAATTTTAGGCTAAAAAGTGATTTGAGTTTCAAGCAAAAAATTTGCAGAATCAAGGCTTCCTCTATTGAATCTTGATCAATGTTAGATGAAGAAATCATCGATGCTTATCTCAATCTGATTAATCTGGATATTTAATTCATCAGTTCATATAGTGGTTCAATACTTCAATGTTCATCAGTTCTCTAAAAATTTCAACGATCACTTCATTTGCCTTCTACAATTATTCATCGATGAGTTCTTTGTTCTGTAATCTCCTGAAGGTAATCATGTTTATCTTTGCTTATTTTTCTTGTTATTTTGATTTTTATAATTTTATGAAGTTAATGGTTCACTGGTTTTTCTAAGAGTTAAATTAATTGGTTTTGCTTCTTGATTTTTCTTGTGTTGTATGTTGATTTTGCCTAAGTTGCTCAGGTTTCCGTAATCATTTCATTTTTTTTTTTGGCAACACCATGGGGTTTCCATGGAACTTGTTCTTTCAGTTACATTTATTCATTATGTTATAACTTTGTTTGATTAGAAAAAAGAAAACCAGTATATACAGACAAGCCAAATAGCTTGAACTAGTTTAAAATTTCATTTCAGTAGGTAAGGTAAGATTTTTGAAATTGGATATAAGATTTGAAAAGCCCATTGGAATTACTTGCGGAACCAAAAGTAATTCAAAACAAATCATTTAACAATAACAATGGAACTCGACAGCAACGACATTCTAGAGCATGTTATCTTAGCAAGGAATCACGGATGATGGGGGTTAATTAACAATGAGAATCCAAAAAGGGCCCCAAAATTATATTTCGCTTAGGGCCTCTAAAAACGTTGGAACAGCTTGTACAAATTCCATCACTCACAACATCCAATCAAGTTCCGCCATGTCATCAGTCATTATTCCATCACTCACAACCTTTCACAAAAACAGACCATGATGGGTAGATACGATCCACAAGAAGAAAGCCTCGTCTGTAGTATCGTCCATTAACATACAATGGACATAAGGGTGCGGTACCATCCGTTACGGTTTGGAACAACGGCGAAGTGTGCAAAACATTGATGTCGTTGTTTGAAATTGGAACACCAAAATATGAATACCAAAACCATAAATCATTCGACGCCACCGCTTCAAGTATGATGGTTGGTCTTTTGACGTCACCCCTAACATATGCCCCTCGTAACTCCTTTGGACAATTTCTCCACTCCATATGTGTACAATCGATGCTACCGAGCATCCCAGGAAAATGCCATCTAGCCTCATGTGCGGCATAAATACGTGAGATGTCGTGTCTCGTTGGTTTACGTAAAAACTCTTTACCATACAATTTAATGACCGCGTTACAAAAAATTGCAGACATTCACGCGAAGTTCTATCCGACATAGCTAGGTATTCATCAAATTGATCGGGAGGGTTACCTGTCGCTAGTTGGCGAATGACGGACGTGCATTTTTGTACCGGCGTGAAACTTGGTTTGCCCCTCGCATCGTAACCTTCTTGAAAACATTCTTCAGTTGCTTCGATGTCTCCAACAATCTTTAAAAATAATTCTTTTGGTAAACGAAACCGATCTCTAAACGTTTCGGCATTGTAGACCGGATTCTCCACAAAATAATTGTTCATTAACACTTCGTTGGCATGTAACTGATCAAGATCCACCATTTTCTTCTCTGGGCAGTTCGAACTTCCTTCAAGATCGTTATACACCGACACGAAAAATTTAAGTGTCTCAATGTCGGAAGACGATTGGCTATCGCTAGCTGTCCATCGGAAACGTCGAATCCGTAGGAAAATCCATTTGTGAAATATGTAGAATGTGTGATATGTGTTTGTGTTTTGGTGTGGGTGAAATGGTATAAAAATTGTGAAGTATATATAGATTGTTTAAATGTTTTTTTAAATTAAACATAATGTTCAAAAAATGGTCAAAACATGCAAAACGGTCGGAAGTTTGAAAATTCAACGCGTTATTTTTATAACGCGTTTTAAAGTTAACGCGTTGAATATGAGGGGTGGCAGTGGTGTTTGGTCTTGTTCCATGCATGAAACTCTTTCATCACGCACAAAATTCATGGGGTGGCCTTAAACAAAACAATGTTTGCATCAAAGGAAGTGAAATTGAAGGTTAAAGATGAAGTGAGGTTGAAGATGAGGATATTCTAAACATTTCATTAGTCAACTAATGCATTAATCCATTTTGTTAAAAAGGTCTCAATTGTTGCAATTGAGCAACGTTGGGGACTTGATTTTTCAAATTAGAAAAGCGCATAATCTAGTATAAACCTTATATACTCAAATTGTACATTAGTCTATTTTTACATCATCTTTGCAACACATCTGACACTCGTACTTCATAAATTTTATGTTCTAATAGGGATTTAAGGGATTAAAGCTTTGAAATATAAAGAAATTATGATATAAATAACAAATATATAACCATTATCAAACTTGGATTATTATTATTATTATTTCTTTGTAATTTTGCGAAATTATTTGCATAGGCATCAATTGATAAATATAAAAGAATATAAAGGATGGAGTTTTCATTATTCCATCAGATGCATTATAGATATCCTCAATTGATAAATAACAAATAAAAGAAACTCGAGCACTATATTTAGAGGTAATAATTGTCTTCTAATTTTGTTTTTAGGGTATTTTAGGAATTTGAATGTAAATGACATGTAGTTGCCTCTCAAAGAGTTAGTGTTGCATAAAGAGTTAGATCATAAATATCTATGCCTCACTTGTACTTTTCTTGCATCAAAACCTTGTAAATTAAGAGGTCCAATCTAATAATACTATCTATTTTTTTAATTGAATGGTCCAATGATTTAATGCCACCACCTATTTTTACTATTCGTTTCCTTTACTTATTAACATATAGTAATAGTAATGTAGTTTATATTTTCTCTAAACCACATTTTTTTTCTCTATAGACCTCATACATCATTGTCATATGTTTATATGTTTATTCATTTCATTTAACCAAAAAAGATTATATTATATATTATATATTATATAAAAAGCAAAGACAAAGAACATAAATTGTATAGCTAAAGAGAAAGAGACCAAAATAATAAAGCCAATGATGTCGTTTCAATACAATGCATATTGAAAGCTGGAAAAGGTGGACACGCTCAGCACGTGCCTTCACAAATATTAACATAAATATAATTACACTATTTAGCATATTATTTTCCACGTATAGACGTTTATATGATCCAAGAATACACCACATCACTCAATTGCTTTAACGTTCATATGGATGGATTATTTTTTTCTATCTCCAAATTATCATCAATATTCTTGACTTTAGTTACTTCTAATATAGTAATTTACTTCTACATACTCTTAAATTTACAATAGAAAGTTTTAGAACTTACTACTACTTTCTAGGACCAGAGAGCAGGGGTGCAACTTTCGGGGGGGAGGGGGGCGGTTCCGACCCTCGAACTTTTAGCTCAGTAGTGTTATGTATGTACGTTCCGTATAGAATTTTTTAGTTATATACATTTCGACCCTCGGTTTTATAAAAAAATTACTTATATAGAATTTTTAGGTCTGGTGACTTCCGACCCTAAGTGGAAATTTTCAAGCTTCGCCGCTGCCAGAGAGTGTCTCGAAGGGGTCTGTTGCCTCTATGTCGATAACATTTTCAATAAACAAAAGAGGTTAACAATTTGTGTAGGCTTCTCTAACACATGTTATTTTTGGGATCCATGGATAAATGGATTTGGAATGTGAATGCTGAAGAGGTTTTTCTAGTAGAAAGCGTCAGGTGTCATATAGATGGTCTTACCCTCCCGGATAATGGGATTCAAACAAAATGGAATTGGTTCATGCCTAGGAAAATGAATATTGTTGTTTGGTGGTTGTTTTGTGATCGGATTCTCACCTTTTGAAATTTGAGTAACAAAATTATTGGCCTTCCATCTTTTGTTATGTACGATTTGTGGTAACCATTTAGAAACGAAAAAAAAAAAGTGATCTATTTGGGGAGTGTCAAGTAGTGGTTCGCATTTGCAATGTCATAGCTCGATGATTGGATTTAGAGTTACCGAACTCAAAAGTTTCAAGCGATTATTTATATGGCTGGATTTGGTTTCAATGCCGTCGCTGAAGAAAGTTTTGATTGACACTATATTTGGAACTTCATGGTGGTTGTTATGGAGGTATCGTAACGATATTGTTCACGGGACGCGAACAGATGATGGAAGAAAGTGTTTTTGATTCTATAGTTAATTTTTGCATAATTGGTTTGTTTATAGAATTAGAAAATCGGACATTTTTTTAGGTGTACCCTAAAAACCCACTACTTGCCATGTAATTTCTTGTTCCGACTGGTATTTTGCGAGTTGGTGTTCTTTGATTTAATTTAAGCTGTTAAAAAACCTCACATTTGGACCAAAATTTTAAAGAAGTAGAAAATTTAACGATATTGTTTTCTTGTTGTAGTGTGACCGAAAAAAGAATTATAAATATAAAAACATTCTGTTATAACTCGTATGGATGATGACTTCAACTGTCTCCAAATTAGCGTTAATTCTTATTTTAGTTACTTTTAAAATTGTTACTACTTCTAAATTAGTTAATAAGTTTTTCGAGTTATCCATAAGTAGAATTCTAAGTTAATGTTTGTTTCATAGAATCTAATGGAATTGGAAATGAAATTGGAATACGATTTTAAAGAATTTATTTGAAATCCCATAATATGTTTAGTTGGTACAATTATCGATAAAATGGAATGTAAAGTGTGTAAAATAACGTAAATATCCAATCCTTTTTTTTTCTAATTGAACAATATAATCAATGAAATCTACATTCTATAAATGGTTAATTGCTTCACCATTGACTATTTTGAACAAAGTTTCATTTAAATAAATATACATCCCACTTGAAACTTTACATGTTTTTTTCAAAACAAAAGTTTAATACGTTTATAAGCATTATTTGGGGAAATATATAACTTCACAACTTTGTAAGAAAATATATGAAATTAAGCCTTTAGATAAAGTATAAAAGTTACATTCAATATACACTACACATACAATGAGGCATCAGTTGGCAATCGTGTTGGATAAGTTGTAATTAAGTTATAAACGGGTTGATGAGTTGTAATAAATGAGTTAAACAAGTCATAAAGATTAGCAAAATTGACCTCATAAAACGTATATATTTTTCTTTTCATTTTCTGTGGTATTTTTTTTTAAAATTAAAACATGCCGAACAAAACACAAGATGTACAATCAAATAGGTTAAACATGTACCGGACTCGCGACTTATTTATTGAACTTTATATGTATAACAACCAAAAATCTGATATCTGTGTCGTGTTCACATTTTGATGAGTCGGGTCAGGCTCGTGTCAGGAATTGACACTCATGTCACATATGGGTATCGAACCAAGAACAAATAAGTTACTTCCAAACACTTCACAATCAAATCTAGAATATATGCAACAAACTAACTAACTAACAAACAAAAGTATGCACAAGAAATATATATATTCATCATGTTGCTAATCTCATGTTTTCCAACTTTTTGACATAAAAAATCAATTAAATAACCACCCTCCAAAAAAACTATACTTACTGCTTTTTATGATCATCCTTTTATACCAACTAAATACCAAAATTAAAAAAGTAAATTACCTATTTTACCCTTTCCATTCACTGCATTCTGAAGTGGGTCGGGTCTTCATTCTACCCGCACTAATCGGGCATGGGCTTTGAACCGGTGGAACCATACAATTATACATCAAACACAATGAACTACTCATAGGTATTGAAGACCTTGGTTTAATAGGCATTCCGGTTAAATAATTATGCTGAAGGTACAATAGTCTTATGCTGCCAGCCAATAACCGGTCCACGAAAACCCGTGGAACCGAACCCGTGAACCGGTTATTGTTCAAGTAAAGATTCTGAACCGTTGCGAAAAGTGGCGAAATTGGTCCGTACAACATGTTGTGGCTAAGATCAACGGTCGGGATCGTAACTGAGGTTCTCGGTTGGACCGGGCCTGAAAACTGGTTTCGCTCGAGTTGGAGGTTGTTGATTGGGAACCCGAAGATGCAGCCCGGGATTGGACCACTGAACCGGTTCAGGCTTAGGTCTAGGTAGTGTAGCCGGTTCAACCGGGGTAACACCCGGTCAACCCGACCCGAAAACCGGTTCCAGGAGAGAGAAAGGTAGTTTAATGAAGGAGGGAGTGAATACGGCCCGATCGGGCCGGATAACTCGTTGTGTTTTAGGTCCAACCGGGTGAGGGATCGAGACACGAAAGGGGGTATCGAACCCGAGAGCCGGTTATGACAAAGGATTAAGTTGGTTAATTGGGGTAATTTCCCCAGTGACCAGGGGATGCCTCCGGAAAGCTGATTATAACTCAAATCGAGTGTTCTCAGCTTCCGGAGCTCCCCTAAAGCCGGAATTTCATGGAAGATGAAATTCCGGCTTACAGCTAAAAACCTTAAATTCTTCAACTGTGACAATGTCGCAGGCAATGCGCCCATTATCCGCCCGGGAACAACCGTAAACTCCGTGAGAGCGGTTAACTTTCCAATAGACGGATGTATCCGTCCAGAAAGCCCGGGCGCACCCGCCCGTGGATCTCCGAGGTTCAACGCGACAACGCGTTCACCCTCGCAGTACACGCCTGCGAAATTACACGGATCCGAAGTGAAATCCCAAGATGAAAAATACCTCGAACCCGGCATATCCTCAAGCGACTTTCGAATCGCTTGCAATGCGAGAAAATCCATAGGATTCAGCATTGCTCTGCAATGCTGAATCCGAAGAAGAAAGATGAACGAAAGGAGAATCACCACCAACTCCCGCATAAAGTTTAACATAATTGAGGGAGAGAGTTAATAAAAGATCATGAAGATATAGAAACCAGTATATATATATGTGTGTATATATAAAGAAAAGCAAACGAAAGAGGTTTGTTTGATAATGCTTTACCGTGAAGGGAGTGATGATTCGCCTTTTGTACAGGTGGGAAAATGTCGCCTGTGAAAGCTTTAATATTGAAGACAGCAAAATGTGAAAGTTTTCTAGAGAGAGAAAAGGGTGGTGATGATAATGGCTTGTGAAGAAGGCAAACTGGATATGGCTTGTGGGGGAAGGAGCAAATGTTGTTACATTTGATATTTGTTTTGTTTGAGGGATTATTAAATTTGTTAATGTTGTTAAGTTTTGTGGATTTTGAGGTTAGGTTTGGGAGGACCAACGGTTGTCCGGGCCTACATGGGAGGTTCGGGTGACAGCTCAGGGAAATTAGCGGTGACCTGGACCAAATAGTACGTGACATTTGTGGGCCTACGGTGTGCATTTATTGCATACTTGCTCACACTCTTTTAAGTTTTGACTTCTGACCTTCCGTTGTTTTCTATTTCTTTTTTGCTTTATCCAAATTAATTTATGAATCGTTTTTTACTCATTTTGAGAATAAAATATTCGAAGTAGGCGTATAATTGTAAATTCACCGAATGAATGTTGACATGCATATATAGTTGAACGCAGTGGCGGAGCTTGACCAAAAGTTTTGAGGGGGCGTAAAGTGATGAGACCCAAAATTTTTTTTCCTATCGTTACGTTTCGGATCGGGTCGGGTTGGCTATTCGATTCAAGTCGGTTCAAATAATAATAGTTCCAAATAAAACAAACTGTATATTTACCAAACTACCCATCATTTATATACATCATCATCATCATCATCATACTCAGTAAATCCCACCAATAGCAAAGCTAAGGTAGGGTCTGAGGAGGGTAGATGTAGACAGCCTTACCTCTACCCCGTAGAAATAGAGAGGCTGCTTCCAGTGAGACCCCCGGCTCGATTGTAGTTTTGTATCAAGCCTTGGACCTAAGACACATAACACTCAAACAATCGGGACAGAGACTGATTGGTGCATGTACCCCGTGTCTTTCAGCTATCAACGTCACCACATGATGCATGATTAACCATCCGCTGCTTTTAACGTTATTTTCACGAAATTAGTAAAATAACGTTAAAGTTAGTAGCTATTCACTTTTGCCCCCGAGCGCCCACACATATATACGTTACATGTGCACACCGCAAACGGGGCATCCATCATTTATATACAAAGTTTATAAATATTTAGGATATACAATTTAGGAAAAATAATCGAGGGGACGATCCTATATAATTTTAAATTTTTTGGACGAAAAATCGGAATTTATACACTTCTAACCGAAACATTGGGGTGGACGGATGCACCCCCGGGCACCCACTATACTTCGTCCCTGGTTGAACGAAGTATTTTGTTTATGTTCGTGCATTAAGATAACTTGTCAGCGAATAAGGTGCAAACACACTTTTATATTATAAAACCAAGATTAATCAACGTGGATGATCAGGATTTAAAGACTGTTCATTTCAAGTGTCTTATAAATAGATATAAATATAAATATAAATGGAAATGTTTGTATTTGTGTATGTTTGTTTGTTTAAAACCTAATCAAACAGTTTATGAGTGTAAATAAACATAACTGAACATAAATAAATAAACTTGAACAAACATAATAGAACAAACATTAACAAACATAAAGAAATACAAATGAAGATAATTGAACAAACGTAACAAACAAAAACAAACATAAATTAACAATAATGAACACAAACTAACAAGTCTCATATATCACAATTCATTCAGAACCACATCCAAATAAGTAATTGGGGAATGTTCATTTGAGAAGAAAATTTAATGTGAGAAGAAAAAAGAAGAAAAGACATATTAGTAAAATTCTATTTCATTTAACACTCATATCATTAATTTTTTTTGTTTAATTAATTAGTCAACTAATTATTAATTATCCTATATATAATCTACAAAACCTACACATATCAAAATTTTCCTACATATACCCTACACATTATAGAATTTTATTCTACACAGTCGAAATTTATCCTACACACCTCGAAATATATCATACACAACTCGTAATTTATCCTACACAACTAGTAATTTATTTTACACTTTAAATTAAGTTGTTTTTTAATTTGGAAAAAGTATATATTTTGAAAATGAGTTACAAATTTAATTTAGCTAGTTATTAAAGAGAAATAATACAGATTAATAATTTATATAAGTTTACCAACATACCCTAATATTAAAATTAAATACAAATATTAAATGAAGCATTCTTATTGATTGAAACTTTCTTTTTTCTTACAAAAAAATTATTCTCATTTGAACCCTCCACATAAGTAAATTTCTTTTACATAAATGAGTGATCGATTATGATAAGTTCCAGTGGAAAGACTATTTTTTGTATTATTAGAAATCCAATAACTAACTAGTTATATTTATAAAACTTGTGGCCAAAGTTTTGGTTTGACCGCCCCTTTTTGTGGGTTGGCGTGTTTCTAATGAAGTTTATGTTAAAAAAAACATAAACGAACATAAATGAGCTTAAATGAATGAACGTGACAAACGTTCAGGAACATAAATAAACGAACAAAATATGTGTTCATGCTAGTTGGTTCAATTAAATGAACAACTTTTGTTCATATTCATCATCCGTTTTATTAGTAAATGAACTTTTGTCAAACAGTTCATAAATGTTCGATTTGTTTACATGCCTAATTAGAAGAAAAGAGAGAATTTACTAGACATAGTTGAAGGGTATGAGAAACATGATTTGGATCATGAATTACCACATAGGACGCGATTGTCATGGAACACCGCCCTATATTCAATCCACGATGGTTCACGGGGATATTTCCACGGAGACCACGAGCCCCCTCTTCTTGATTTTGATGAACTAGGATTGAGACCCGCCGCAATGCGGCGGAGATTCTTTAGTTATGACTAAGTCGATCTAGGACACGCACGTTATGTTAAACCTGTCAATCGAGGAAAATAGACGTTGTAAACACGTTCACCCACACACGCACGTTGCGTCATGCTAACTCACAAAATTTAAAACAAAACATAAAAAAGTTAAACTAAAGACGCACGTTACGATGTGTTAAGTCACAAAATTTAGAACCAAGCATAAAGCAAAAAATTTGCAGAAAATGAAAACTGTAAAGGAACAAAGTTGAAAGTAAAAAAAGTTGTGAGCATAGATTGCAAAAGATAAAAAGTTTTGGGTTAAAAGTAAAAAAACAAATAGTTTTGGGTTAAAAGTAATTTATAAAATACTTTTGGGTGAAAGGTAAAAAAAATCAATTTTGTTTGGAAACCCCCAAAGCCAAGGTTACGATAACCATATGCATAACGATTTTTTCTTTGGAAAACCCCCAAAGCACACTCCGCGTTGCGCGTGGGGCGTAAAACGGTGTCAAATAGTATTAATGTCACACAACCGTTATCGACCACCAACACTGACTCTACCTAGGGTCTGCGTGTCGCGACGAACCTGTTAAACATGAAAAAATAGAGGTAAAAACGTTGAACCACACATGTACGTTGCGTCGTATTAACTTGCAAAATTTGAAACAAAACATAAAAAAGTTGAACCACACTTGTACGTTGCTTCATATTAACTCGAAAAATTAAGAACTATACGTAAACCGAAAATTTGCCAAAGATGAAAAGTATAAGTGACAAAAGTTGTGAAGTTAAATTGCAAATAATGAAAACTTTTGGGTTAAAGTTAAAAAAAAACAAATTATGTTGGGTTAAAATTGCAAAAGGTAAAAACCTTTAGGTTAAAAGTAATGAAAAGTTTGGGTTAAAGTTAAAAAAACAATTTATGTAGGGTTAAAATTGTAAAAGGTAAAAACCTTTGGGTTAAAATTAAAAAATCAAGTTTTTTTTTTTTTTTTTTTTTGAAAAACTCTCAAAACACATGTTACAAGTGGTTTTGCACAAAAACTTTGCTTATTTATACATGGAATAATGAGACAAAAATAAATAAATTAACTTGCAAAATTTGAAACAAAACATAAAAAAGTTGAACCACACTTGTACGTTGCTTCATATTAACTCGAAAAATTAAGAACTATACGTAAACCGAAAATTTGCCAAAGATGAAAAGTATAAGTGACAAAAGTTGTGAAGTTAAATTGCAAATAATGAAAACTTTTGGGTTAAAGTTAAAAAAAACAAATTATGTTGGGTTAAAATTGCAAAAGGTAAAAACCTTTAGGTTAAAAGTAATGAAAAGTTTGGGTTAAAGTTAAAAAAACAAATTATGTAGGGTTAAAATTGTAAAAGGTAAAAACCTTTGGGTTAAAATTAAAAAATCAAGTTTTTTTTTTTTTTTTTTTTTTTTGAAAAACTCTCAAAACACATGTTACAAGTGGTTTTGCACAAAAACTTTGCTTATTTATACATGGAATAATGAGACAAAAATAAATAAATTAAAAAACAGAAAGTGGATAGTGGTTTAATAAAAACTCAGACGCAGAAACAAAGTTTCAACAGAAATAGCTCTTTATTATTGATTGTGAATAATAAAAATACATAACACGTGGAATACTTAAATACCCAGAACTACCTAATCCTACTGCAACTCTAAACCGTAAATTGATAATTATCTAAACAATAGGAAACAAATCGAAACCTAAAACTAAAAGATAATTCAAATAATAATTAAACAGTTTATTATTATTTTACTCATTTAATCCTTCGACTTTAGATTTCCATCAAACCGACCCTCAAGATCCCCAAACCACCCTTAGCTAATATTGCATGCTCGTTCAATAGTGTTTCAGGTCATGACCACACCATGTAGGGCGATGGATGAGAGTGGAGCGACGTGACGCTGTCGTAGAGGGTGATGGTCCTACATGACCAACCGCATAGCATAATAAGAAAATGAATTAAGAATATTTTAAACAATCAAATTGGGAAAAAGGGACTAAAGTTAATATTTTTTTTTATGCAATTATGAATTTTTAACCATTAAGACCACTCGTAGTGGGGGTTTTGAGCGTTTTATCCCCAAAAAACGCCCCACAACGCCAAGGTGACCGCCCCCGTGGGCGTTTTTTTCGAAAAAATGATGGTTGGCGTTCTTTTTTTCACGCCACTGTTCATTCTTTTGGGCTAATCACTTTCCTGATGGTTTTTGTTTGGCCAATACGATTTTTTTGATGTTTTTTTATTTAATTCTATTACATTCCTTTTAACATAATGCCCAACAATGCCCACATCCTAACTACACCCATTTTAGAAAAACGTCCCATAATGTCCCATTGCTGACTGGACTGCCACATGACGCACAACACACATAGGTGAGGGCATTATTCATGTGTACCACTACAGTTGCTCTAACATTCTACGTTTAACATTACAGGATATCATACTATCTATTTAGAAACTTTTAATAATCCTTACCCTTTTCAGTTAGTCCTCATTAGGGAACGCACTCTCATTGACAGTAGGGGTGTTCAAAAAAATCTGGATCCAAAACCGAATCCGAAATATAAGAAAATCCGTATCTGAAATATCTGAAGTTTCGCATATCCAAAAATTCGGATATCCGAAAACTGTATAATCCGAATTTTCGGATTCGAAATCGGATATGAATTTCAAAAATTTTGGATAATCCAATTATCCAAAATCCGAAAGCTAATTATTTTTTTGTAAATATATATAGTATATGAGCATTATATTTAGTTCGAAATATTGTAAAAATTAGTAAAAAAGTAGTAAATAATTGTATTTGTGTGAATTTATGATTGTTTTTAGTTTTAAATATTGGAAATTTAGAAAATCGAATATAAGTTTAGTTTTAATCTATACACGAAACAGATTTTTTGATTTTTTTTATAAATTCGGATATCACTTTGGATATCCGAATCCGTATCCGAAATTTCGGATATCCGATTATCAATATTCATTATCCGAAATTTTCGGATATCTTGCTTTCGGATATCCGAAAACCGGATAATCCAATCTTGAACACCCTTAGTTGACACACATCATTACCTTTCATGTCAAACAAACTTCTTTCAAAGGAATGTAGTTTTGTTGGATCACAAATTACCTTATAACAACCTCTTTCATTTATAGAAAAAACTTGATTAAAAACAAAGTTCTTTAGGTTAACTAATCAATTGTGTGTTAGATCAAGAACAACAAAATTAAGAATCGCCAACTCGATTAGACAACTTTGAATGTAGTACATTAGGGATGTTACACTGAACATATAACGTGATTATTAAGTTAAAATTAGCTAGGGTTCTTAAAATAATCTCTATAGATAATTATAAAGGTTACAAAAGTAACTAGAAGGAAATATAGTCTTCTTTGAATATTTAGGTTGATCTTCCTCGTAGTTAAGCGTTTTCACCCACGGTAATAAGTTCCTCATCAGTAGGAAGTGTCTTCGTCAATAACAAGTTGCTTATCACTAGCAACTTGACTTTCTTTAGTATTTAGTTACAAGTCGCACTAACTTGATTTTTTACTTCTTCATCGGTAGCAAGTGTTTTCGTAAGGTTAGAACTTACCATGTATAGAAAGTTATGTCTTCATCAGTGGTAACATCTTAGATTAGTGAAATCATGTTCCCTAGCAATTAATCCTTATCAACCAAATTAGTAATCACCTTTTTCAAATAAACACTAAATCCATATCAACCGAAATAGTAACTAGTAGCGGAAAGCTACCTTGTTAGTATGAATTTCTATCTGTAGCAAAACACGTAGTGATGTATCTAGTAGTTCCAAAGAGCTTTGACTTAACAATCGCCTCCTAAACTTTCTCTCTATAGTAACGTGGCCGACAAATTTCTTGAGATCAAAATTCGTCGGCGCTATCACATGAACTAGTTTCAGTTCCTCCCCTATCCCAACCTTAATAAAGCCTTTTATACAACTCATTGGAAATCAAAGATACAACTATCACTCAACACAAAGATGTATAACACAATCTTTATTGATCAAATCGGGAAAATCCCTTCAAGGATCGAATAAAAAAGACCGTGACAATGAAACATTAGGGGCCTGTTTGGTATGGGGTAATGGAATGGACGAAGAAATGGAATGGACAAGGTAATGGAATGGACGAGGGAATGCATTGGATCATTACCATTCCATGTCTTGTTTGGTTACCATGTGTGATGGAATGATTTATTATTGTGTATTGTTCGGTAGGAAAGAAAAACGGATTAATAAAATCAGCGGTGAGTGGTGGTGGTCGGTGGTAGTGATTGTGGGTGGTTATAGGTGGCGGTGGTGGGTGTCGGCGGCGACGATGGGTGGTGGTGGTGGCGGCGAGTGGCAGTGCGGCGGCGACGACGAGTGGTGGTGGCAAGGTGGTCGTTGGTGGTGGGTGGCAGCAGAGGTGGCGGTTGGTGGCAGCGGCGGCGGTGGTGGTGGCGTCGACGATGGTGGTGGGCGGCGACGACGAGTGTCGTTAGCGGTTGGTCGCAGCTGTGGGTGATAATGGTGGCGAGTGGGTGGCGGTGGCGGCGGTGGCTGTCGGGGTGAGGTGGTGGCCATGGCGTCGGTGGTGGGTGGTGGTGGTGGTGGGTTGTGGCGAAGGTGGTGGGTTGTGGTGTTGTTGATGAACGGTGCAAGAGGGGATGGAATGGAAAAAAAACATGGGGGTGGAAGGAATGATTTTTTTTTTGGGTAAAGGGTTACCCCGATGAATTTTATAAATGAAACAAAACCGAACAAGGGTGTATCAAAGCAACACACCTACTAGACTTGACATACCAAGCCTAGGAAAACAAGGAATACAGCCAAACTAAAAAACAACCAAAAAACGTCTCTAACTCAACAACCATGACAACCAAAAAATAAGACTCCGAATTAAGCCTCTACCCCGGATCCGTTTCTATATCTTCGATCTTCCATGTCTTGAAAATTCTTTCCTTCGTTGAAGCCACCCGAAATCTGAAACCCATGAGCCGCAAACGAACCGTATTCTTAATCACCTCAGCCACTTGATCTACCGTTCTCTTGCTATTCTTGAAGAGCCTGTTGTTTCTCTCTTGCCATATATAATACGAAGAAGCAGCAATTAATAACTTGCACACAATATGATCCACATTCTTGGATTTAGCATGTTGCTCCACCCAAGATAAGACCGAGTACCACGTATCGTCCACACTGCCCAAGTTAACCAATTTCTTGACCTCGTTCCATGTATGAGCCGCAAAAGCACATCTGAAAAATAAATGGTCCCGACTGTCGCGATCAAAATTACACAACGGACAACACATTAAGTTCCAGTTGGTGTGACTACCCGCTTCCCACACTGCCAATCTATCCTGCGTCTTTAGTTTGTTTCTAAATGCCAGCCATAAATGAAACGAATGTCGCGGAATGCATTGAGAATACCAAACCATATCAGCCCATAACACCTGATTTTCACGCTTCCGATTTTGAGGGAATGGAATGTGTTTTGGAATGAGTGATTTCATTCCATTGACCAACCAAACACCCTTTTCTTCATTCATTCGTAATCATCCATTCTAGTCCACCTCTTATTCCTGCATATCAAGCACTAGCTAAACTAATTATGTCTTTACCCTTTAAGACTTTACACTTGCTACTCTCAAGATTGTGGACTACTTGTTATTGACCTCTAATAAATATATGGTCATTAATTTATCATGGAAATTCGGTACGAAACATATGCTTAAAGCGTCATTTTAGCATTATTTCATGATATCAGTTGGTTATTAATTTGATTATTATTTTTAAATGTTTAGGTAACTAGGTTAATTAAATATAAATAAGATTGTCAGTTAACAATGTACGAGAAAAAAGTTTCAAGTGTAAAACAAGAACGTGGAATCTTTTCTTATTAATATTTATAAAAATTTCAACCGCAAACAAGAACGTGGAATCTTTTCTTTTTTTTAAATCTCTCTTCTTTGTTTTTGGTAAAAGTTTAAATTCAAAAATACTTATCCCTCTTATTTAGAAATTAATGCTTTATTTTATAATTTACTCTACTACGTGGCGGAAATTTGGACGATACCAATTCGATTCGTTACAATACCGGCATTCCTTATAACAACCAAAAGTGTTAAACCAAAAAAGATAAAATCGTCATATGCCAAACATAATATCAACACATATCACATGGTTTATGTCTATAAAAACAATTAAAGCGAATACAAGTACCGATGTTTGGTTTGTCAAGATACCAGCACGGTACAGACATTCGTATAGCCTTCGATACTAAAAAAAACATTATATTTTGAATGCAAGCTCGTTACAGCAAAATTTATATCGAAACGTCGAAAATAATTAAGCACTTCCGTGTATTCAAAGTTAATAAGTAACAAAAAATTAAATGAAAGAAAAATTAAATTATATAAACAAGTTTATTATTATTATTATTATTATTATTATTATTATTATTATTATAATAATAATAATAATAATAATAATAATAATAATAATAATAATTATTATTATTATTATTATTATTATTATTATTATTATTATTATTATTTAGCTGTTTATTTTCTATCGATTTTAATGCTATATGGTAATAGTAATGGCCACACTGTTAGATGAAGTTATTGGATGTAAGACATTCATTAAAAAATAGTACTCGTTGGTGACAAACTATCGTATTCGTCTTTGACTCTTTGTTGTCTCGTTGTTATATCAAATATGCCTCTTAAGGCCTAAACAAGACAAATTCTTAACTTAATCTTCGTTACTTAATTACTTAAGGTTCTAAATGATAGGTTTACAGGGTTAAAACAAAACTTAAGGTTCTAAATGATAAAATTTAAAAATTAGATCTTTTAATTTATAGTTTAGAAACTAGTGTAAACAATAAAAATGGTCTCTCAGGTTTGGTCACTTTAATCCAAAACTCAAATCTTTTAAATCTGGGTTCGTGTGGTTTTAATTTTGTTGCCATTTTCTTCTAAAATCAAAATATGGTCAGATTTTTCAGTTAACATCTAGCTTTTCTGTCTTTTTTCTCCATTTTAACGAAGGGCAAAATGGTCTTTTAATCTTTTATTACAACAAATTAAAAAAAAATCTGACAATTTTGCCCTTAATAAAATGGAGGAAAAACGACGAAAAAAACTAGATGTCAACCGAAAAATCTGATCAAATTTTGTTTTTAGATAAAAATGGCAACAAAACTAAAACCACGGGGTCCTAGATTTAAAAGTTTTGAGTTTTGGATTAAAGTGACCAAAACTCAAGGACCATTTTGACAATTTACTCTAGAAACTACGATTTTTTTTTACTTTGTTTTATGCAGATCTTAGTTGAAGATTATAATTAACTAAAGACTAGAATTAGATTAAAATCAAATACAAAAGAAAACATAAATAAGAATGGTAATAATGATTCTAGTCCACTGATCTTAGGTTTGAAGTGTTGAGATTAATTTCAGGGAAAATAAAAGAACGGAAAGGTATAAAAAAAATCGAATATTTATTGAATTTCTCTCTCCACATGCCAATTCCTCCCATCAATTTAAAACGTCTATAACTTTTTTATGCGACACTTGTTTTTAAAAAAAAAATTCACAATAATAACGAGCATTTTTATCTTTAATATGAGTATGATATTATTATATAAAAATAAAATAAAAATTTTTATTTTTACTGGGTTTTTTTTGTATTGTGTTAAGGGTTCTGGTTATTGTGTCTTTCAACTGAGTTTTGGTCTTTACGTTTTTACTAAGGTTTCTGTACATTGTGTTATTATCAAAACTTATAACACAATGTTAGTTTGGGTAATGTCCATTACGATTTTTTTCAGAACTCTATGACACCATGTATGACACAATGGAAATAGTGTTATATTTGGGTTTTCTATACATTGTGTTATAGGTTCTAGTCATTGTGTTTATTATACTATCGATTGTGTTTTAATATGTTGTCCATTGTGTTTTTTGTTTTGTTGCGCATTGTGTTTTAATCCGTTGTTCATTGTGTTTTAGTCTGTTGTCCATTGTGTTTTAATCTGTTGTCCATTGTGTCTTTTATCTTTTGTCATCAATTGTGTTTTTAGTTTGATATTCATTGTGTTAGTTTGCTATCCATTGTGTCTTTTATCTGTTGTCATCGATTGTGTTTTTGGTCTACTTTCCATTGTGTTTTTAGTTTGATACTCATTGTGTTGCATGTTATGTACACTGTGTAATCCATAACTGGGTTTTCTCATTGTATTTTACGTTATGTCCATTGTGTATTACGCAACTGGGTTTTCGATTTTTTTCCTAAATATCTCATATTAAAGATAAAAAAAAACGCTAAATTTTACGGTGTAATTTTTTTTAAAACAAATGACGTATGAAAACGTTATGGACGTTTAAAAAATAGGGGGGGGGGAATAACATGTGCATAATCTTTTTATTCTCTTTGACAAAATTATCTTCCCCACTTGATTTCTTTTGGGACACTTGTCACTTTATAGTGACTTCTTACACTTCTTATTTTTATACTCCTTTATAGAATAACTCAACCCCTAAGGGTGTTAGGAGTGGTTAAACACTTGAGAGTGACAAACTAAAAAATCAACCAATGAGAGTGTGCAATGTCAAAGTGGTAAACTATGCTCAAAATGCTGGCAATGGTTAGACACTTGGTGAAGTGGTAAATTATTAAAAAAAAGTGTGATTGGTTGAGATTGAAATGGATCCCACCCAACACACCCCCTCTCTCTCTCCTATTCTCCCTCCCCGCATCGTCATGGCATCACCGAACAAAGAAGTCGAAATCGGTAAACTCCTTGCTGGCGGTGGTTTACCGCGTCGGTAAACCGGTTTGCCGACCTTTACCGATCTCCACTCCTAACACCCTAATGAGTATATTATAACGTATTGCGTATCTTTTCTAATTGATCTTTTATGTATTGCGTTTTTTTTAATTGATAAATTATTCGTCCAACATAACTGAAATAACAAGATCAGTTAAATTTACACATTGTAATTGAATTTATCAAAAGTTAATGTATTATATATTTTGAAATTTGAAATGTTTAATTATGAATAAGTATATAGAGGTTATCAAAAGTTAAGTTAATGTATGATATATTTTGAAATGTTTAATTATGAATAAGTATATAGAGGTTATCAAAAGTTAATGTATGATATATTTTGAAGTGTTTAATTGTGAATAAGTACTGTATATAGTGGTTGTCTAGTGTAGGACACGATCCCTGTTATCCATTTTCAAAATCAATGGTTCAAAATGACATGATATCAGTTTTGTAAATAAAAGGATTCTACAATTTAAAAAATAAATAAAAAAGGGGTATTATGGTCTTTTCTCTTTTTATCTACTCTCTCACTTGATTTCTAAACGATTATAACTTTCTCATATGATAATATATATGTAAAGGGGACCGCTAAAATGAGAACCACCTCGAGTTGTAAGAACCGTGAGAACTACACCGTACGGGGCGAGGTGGACTAAAATTTTTTTCATAAACGTAGATGCGTGTATTATAAACACATTTGTAAAAAAAAAAAATTCAACAAAAAAAATGTCGTGTGTGTAGTTTTGAGCACCACAAGTTTGTGTTTACGGGTACCGTAAATCTTACCGGAAAATTTACGGTACCCGTAAACACAAACTTGTGGTGCTCAAAACTACACACACGACATTTTTTTTTTGAATTTTTTTTACAAGTGTGTTTATAATACACACATCTACGTTTATGAAAAATTTTTTTGGTCCAACTCGCCCCGGATCAAGTAGTTCTCACAGTTCTTACAACTGGAGGGGGTTCTTATTTTAGCGCAATTCTATATGTCTATATATATATATATATATATATATATATATAGGATTAGGTTCAAGAGTGAACACTAGTATAGTTTGCGAACTGAGCGAACTAATCCTGGCTATACATGTGTGTAGATCAATGGTCAGGATTTGATGATGAAGTACACTAGTGTATTTTTCGATTTGATGATTAAATCCTAGCCATCCACGTGTGTAAATCAATGGCCAAGATTTGTTTACTCAGTTCGCAAATACATTAGTGTTCACTCTAGAACCCTACCCTATATATATATACAGGAGAAAGATCCATTAGGAACCACCCTTTATCGCGAGAACCGCGAGAACCAATGTGAATACAACAAAAAATACCTTAAATAATCTAAAAAAAAATCAAAAAAACACTCAATTTAAAAAAAAAATCGGTATATTTCATCACTAAAAAAACCAAAAAAAATTCCAAGTAACAATTATCCATACACATGTCGTATGTATCATTTCTTTGACAGATTCTGTAATACATTACTAATATTAGACAATTGCACTTTCATTTATACTACCATTCATAATACACTATTTTTTACATTAACAATATTAGAAATGCACATGTGCATCTATATATATGAACATGTTATAACGTGTTTTGGTACACTACTTTGAATACACTTTCCCTTTCATCTATCCATACCATCTATAATACACTACCATTACCTCCTACCATCCGTAATACAATACCATTACCTCCTACCATCCATAATACAATACCATTACCAATATTTTACTTTATTACATGTACATCAACACCCTTTATACCATCCAAATAACACATTACATCATAAAGTGACAAATATAATCAAACCATCAACCACTAGATATAACTAACCAAAAACCGTGTATATGGGCCTACTTCATCATTTAAAATCACAAACTTTTTGTACCAAAACACGTTATATCATGGTTATACACAATGATGCACATGTGCATTTTTAATATTGGTAATGTAAAAAGTAGTGTATTACAGATGGTGGTAGTGTAAATGAAAGTGCATTTGTCTACTACCGGTAATATATTTCGGAATTTGTCCAAGAAATGATACATATGCACATGTGCATCAATAATTGTTACTCGAAAAAAAAAGGTTTTTTTTTTTGTAACGAAATATAGCGATTTTCTTTAAAAATATTTAAAAAAATTGTGTGTTTTTTAGTTTTTTTAGGTATTTTTTTTTTGTGTTCACATTCGTTCTCGCAATAAAGGTGGTTCTCACATGAACCATACCGTATATATATATATATATATATAGAAAAAGTGTATCGTACATTACGGCTTAACGTACTTCACGTACAACAACGTGCGTGATTTGTTCTATAACATGCGTGATTAATGTTTTCAATATGCGTGATTATTGTGTTTCAACATGCGTGATTTTGGATTTTTGAGTTATAACGTGCGTGATTTTATAATGAACGTGCGTAATTACCTGTCGTACGTGATGTACGTTAAGCTGTAATGTACGTTAACCTTCCTATATATATATATATATATATATATATATATATATATATTAAAATAAACCTTATTAACGGGGATTTTATTCTCCTTAATTTAATTATGCTATTGTTATTGTTTTCTGTAAGATCCTTGAAATCTATACTATCTATTAAGGGAGATTAGATGATGACCTAGATTTGCCTATGTGTCAAATTCTTAGCTATGCCACATAGTCCTTGCTGATGTCATAATTTCGATTTATTTATATATATAAAAATCTATACTATCTAAATATTATCTATATAATAATCTGATTTTTATTTATTGTATTGTTTTTTTTAGGAGGCAAAATTTGAAATGCATAGGGAGTTGTTTTGGCCATTTAATGCACTCAGAAGTAATCATATCTCCATCCAACTCTCTCTTTCTTCTCTACTCAAAATCATAGGCGATATTTCTCTCTTTCTTCTATTTTCAAAATCACCAGATCTATGAAGTTCCATGAAGATTCTGACCTCCTGGTTCAGAGAACAACCTGTAGCCGCTCCAAATCAAGGTATAAATCTTGAATCCAAGTCGACAATCGACGTTGAATTTGCCACTAGAAGCATCCGTGTTGAGTAGAAGATTATCAAGGCTCAGATTTGGGAAATTGTCGGTCAAAAGAGGTTTGTTTTGTTCTGGATGGTGTAATTGGTTGTTAGTTAGTTGAATGTTGTGATTGAATATGATGTTTTTTTTGATAACGTGCTTGGAAATAATTTGGGTTTAGGTTTTGATAATATGGTGTTTCTAGGGTTTCACTAGCGTTTGTCTGGGTTGTTAAAGATTCTATATGTGTTTAAGATTTGATATAAAAATGGGTTGTTAATTTTGTTATAAAAATGATGAGTTAGATCTGGGTTTTTAATCCGTAACTTTGTGTTATTTTTACGGCCAAGCTAGGGTTTATGCCACACTCTGGCGAGATCTCTGGCCAACAAAGTATCCGAACATTCTATTTCATATCTTGCTAATTTCATATAGATGGCCGATTCTGAAAAAAATATCTGAAATGTCTACTTAATGTTGTGTGTTGTAGATTTACTGTGTCAGAAATGTTGTTGCTAATAAGTTGAAGTCAATTTAGTCCTCATTGAGGAATGGAGCACATCGTTCCACAGGTTTGTCTCATTATTTTGAAATTCCAGTTATCAGTTTTGGCTATTCTATTTTTTTTAATTAGATTTCTTAATATTTGCATCACTTATGTTGGTTGCGTAGATATTCGTTTAATAGGATAGTGATGATGAAGGTAAATTTGGCGATGATGAAAATATCACACGTAACTGGAGTGTATCAAATGTTGTTGTTGCAAATTGGACTGTTTTGACTACTTTGCCGGTGTTTAACAATGCAACTGGATAATTACAGGTGGCGCTACTGATTCTGACATGTTGGATTACCCAATTAGTTGCTCTGAAATGAGTTCTTGGCTATGGCTATGCGCTCTTGATCCTGACATGTTGGAATGCCCAATTTCCTCACTTTTGCACCAGATCCAGCTAATGTAAGTCTTCTGTCACTTTTCATTTATATTAACATTTGAATTGGTATTTCAATAAGGGGTTGTTTCGATTGACCCTTTCAACAAGGGGTTGTTTCGATTGACCCTTTCAAAAAGTCTTTACGATGTTCGATTAATCAAACATAAAATACTTTTTTGGGGTTCAGTTATTGGTTTTATTTTTGTTTTAGGTTCTTTGTTAGATGGATTTGTTTTCTTTGCTTTATGCTAATGTCAAAATATTATTAGAATATTTTGTAGCAGAGTAGAAGACCGAATAAAAAAATCAACTTTGTTTAAACAGTCATACAATTCTCAAGCAAGAAGTAAGTGAACATATCTATAAGCTATTCCTGTCCAATATATGTTTATTGATTTATCACTTTATCTTTGTTCTAAGCCTACTTTTTTCCTTTGTTTTTTTGTTGGGTATGATTCATAAGTAGTTGCTAAAATCGTTTTCCCTCATGTTTTGGTATGATTATGTTCTATATAAAAGATGTAGGGTAATTCTTTTAAAACTGATATTAATTCTATTAAAACTCTCGTGTGCTATTAATTCTATTAAAATTGTTAAGAGGAGTTGTAAAGCCAGATTGGTTTAGTTTTACTACTATGATATGTTAAAAGTTTTCATCTTTTCATTCTTTATTGTGGGCATGAAACCGACTTTTTTCATGAAAAAGATTATTATGTGATTTGTAGGAATGGGGTGACCGTTCAATGCTTGCAACAATAGCTCTTGGGGCAGGTCAGGTAAAAGTGGTTGACTTTTACTATACAAAAGAATGCGCATTTCAACCCCAGCCCGTTTTCATTGCATAAAAATAGTCGCTTTTAACATCAGTTGGAAGTTTAAATCATTTAGTAAAGAATGCATCAATTTTGGTTTTGCTTTATCTCAAATCAATTAAATTGATCAAATTAAATTTATCAAATTTTATTATGTAACGGTTTGAACTCAGGATTCTGTAATTTTGTTGTGATTTGGTTGAAATTTATTTATTGCATGTGGTGTTTTTTCTTACTTTGAAGTTTGCTTTATTTAAAAGCTTTATTTGTAGTAATTTGCTTAATTTTAGAAATTAGGGTTCTAATTTGGGGATTTTGATTACATGTAGTGTTTTCAGAGAGCTCTGCAGTCAACTGTCTTCTATCAGGTACAAGATCTCTGTTTTAAAATTGCTGATGAAAATTGTTGATAATTAAATCTGATTGATTTGTTTATGTATCAGGTGCAGATGTTAACCGTCAAGCTGTTGAAGTTCAGGTATGTTTATTACCAGATTTTGTAATGGATGTATAGGTTTGTTTAATTAGGTTTTGTGTTTATGATCATTAACCTAAATGGATTCTCAGTCTTTCTAAAAATTGAAGATGCACCAGACGCTCTGTACCGTTGCCGAGATCTCGACAGATATATGTTTCGTATTTGGCCGACCAATAAAAATGTTCAGGGTAATTTTCAAATTGTTTACTACTTAATATAAATTTAGTTTTTTTCTGTTATGGTGATTTCCGATGACTACAAAGTAATTGAGCGATGACTCGATTGCTATTTTACGGTAAAATTTGAATGAATTTAATGTTTTACCTAATTAGAAGTGTCCACTTTTATATAAATTAATTACCTTTTTGTAGTAATTTGCTTAATTTTAGAAATTAGAGTTCTAATTCAGGGATTTTGATTACATGTAGTGTTTTCACAATCTATATATACTATCCATTAAGGGAGATTAGAGGATGACCTCGATTTGCCTACATGTCATGTTCTTAGCTATTAAGGAAGAGAGGAAGACATAATGGATGTGTCAAACACAGTTCAGATGATACAGGTTCAGGTAATAAGAAGAAACCCTCTGTTGAAGAAGCAACCAGTGATAGTGTTTTGGTGGAAAACGTGGAGTGGTCGGGGACATTGTCGAGGGTTGTTAGGAAATGCTACATACCTAGAATGGTAATTACTAAGGGAATGCTATTTCTGTTTTGCTTTCTAATCTCAAACCGTTTTTAATAACTGTTTCAGGTTGCACTAAATGGTTGTTTGAATACAAGGGCTTGCACCATAGCCCCCAACTTTTAAACGGTTGTTTGAGGATTTTGTCACACCCCCAAAAACCCCACCCCGCCTTGGAGGCGTGACATGCCCATGATCATAGCCACCGATCATATTGAACAAGCATGTAAGTAATTTATAAAATCCAACACAATACAATTGGTGTCAAAACATAGTTTAAGTTTACAACAGAAGCATAAAACCAAAACATAAGTTTTAATATAAGTTGAAATGTTTTCCCACAACGACCACGCCTCCTCG